>NW_021871590.1:0-797 GCF_006229205.1 Suricata suricatta | reverse complement strand
GTCACAAGCCCATGTGTGCCTGAGCCCATTACACAGGTAGCATGATTGTGGTCATGTGTGTGCATGCAGCCATGGATGTGGACTCAGATGTGACCAGCCATGTCAGGACCCACAACTCAGAAAGAATACATACGGCACCCAACAAGGATTTAAGATGCAGCCTTGGGGAGTGGGGAGGGGGTTGCTGATGCTATGTTAATAGGTAGGCTTTGAGCATCAAGGAAAGTAGAGTTCCAGGGTTCCAGGGTTGGTAGCCCAGATCTACGCACAGGAAACTGGTAACCAGGGAAAAGAAGAGCTGCCCCCAGGACTCCAACTGCACCAGGGGCTTGCTCTGGGCTAGAAGAGCAGTGGGAGGCCCCCAGCAGCTGCCCCCCCCCAGCACCTTTCCACTCCAGCCCTCATGGTCTCCCTTCTCTGTTGGCCCAGAATGCCCACACTCCATTGCTCCTTTGACACACAGCTGGCACAGCCCAGGACCACACACCTTCCAGGCTCTCGGAGGTGGCTATATGCAGCTTTCCATCGTGGGGTCTCGATGGAGGGAAGGTGGTGATACACACCACGCGGCTGCTCAGAGAACTCAGGGGGGCTCAGTCTCCCAGTTTTGATCCTCATATGGACCAGGAGCCTTTGCTCCACACCACACAGAGAGGACACTGTAGATGTGAGTCCAGGGGCCTCACAAACATGAAGGGTGCAAGGCCTTCGGTACAGACTCTAAGAAAGCAGGTATATCTATGCATTGGGAGGAGGCCACAGCATCTCCTGGGCGGACACTAGCCAAGCTGGATTTG
>NW_021871589.1:0-797 GCF_006229205.1 Suricata suricatta | reverse complement strand
AATAGCCCCCGCTTTGCCTCTCGGCCTGCCTCAGTTTATAGAGTGATTATGGGATGATCACAGTAACCTTTCTTCCTTGAACAGAAGTCAAAGGAAAATCCACCCTCGGGCTGCACCTGCTTTTCATTTACTGGTTATACACACCAACAGTTTAATGCAATACCTCTGTGCCCATGGATACAGCGAGGATTGAAACAAATGGCCTGGGGTCTGGAGGAAAACTAGACGAATAAACAGTTACAATACAATGTGAGAAGCCCTGCTTAAGAGGCAAGGATGGTCCCCTAAAATTAGTCCCCTTATTCCTCCTATTATTCTTTCTTAGGACTGAAGGTCCCAATTAAGAAAGTTATAACGTGGGAGATTTTACTGCAAAATACTTGCGAATATTCTTGTGTATGAATAAGTAACTCCCAGCTTAGCAAAGACGACTGTGAGAATGGAATGCTGGACAGAGAAAATTAGATAGAAAGGGGGAAGATGTTGGATACAGGACAGATAGCTAGGCAAATGTGCCTGGACAGTGCGGAATGCAACCTGTTAGTAGTATCGTTGCTAAGATGTTTCAGTAGCATGTGTGTTCATGCCACCAGTAAGTGAATCTTTGTGAAATACTATCTAAATGAGCATCAAAGATCGTCTTTATCAAGGGATCTGAGAACAAGACCCCTCAAACCAAACATGGCCAACAGACAGAGGGTCACCAGGCAGGTTACCAGAGCTCCACTACCCACGACAGATTTGCATATGCACTTAAATAATCCACTTCCTGTAAGCTTGATTCAGTCCATGAGCTG
>NW_021871588.1:0-797 GCF_006229205.1 Suricata suricatta | reverse complement strand
GTGTGTGTGTGTGAGTGTGTGTGTAGCTGAATTTGTCAAGCTTTCCTTTGACTACAAATAGATTTTGAGCCATATTTAAAAAGTCTAATCTTACATCTTTGTTATAGATTAATTTACTCATACTTTCTTTTAATAGTTATAGTTTCATTTATTGCATTTATATCTCCGATTCATCTATAATTAATTCTTTTGAGATACAAATCAAATTTTACCTTTCTCAGTCAGCCAGCAACAATATTTATTAAAAACCCAATATACTCAATATGTGCCAGAGCACATTTATACTGCCTGCATACCTATTCAAGCACCTGTATCAAGTAATTTTAACTTTGAATTTGTACAATTACCTCCTCATAGCTTCCCTTTTCAGTGATTTCCTGACTACTCTTGCATATTTATTTTACTATGTGAAATGAAGCATCAACTAGTTTCATACAAGTGTTTGTGAAAATTTTTTGTGGAATAGCACTAAATATTTAACATTTAGTGAAATTTGTAATCTATATGATGTTGAGTCAGGTTATCTAAGAACAAGGATGTCTTTACACTTGTTCAAATCTGCATCTATGTCCTGCAGAAGTGCTTTAACATTTCTCCTATACTGATTTTACACAAGTCCTTTAACTTTCTCCCTAAGTAATTTACCATTTTTTTTTTACTATTGTAAATAGTTTCTTGGACATTATATTCTGTACTAACTAGTTATCCTTCATATATATAAAAGCTATTAGTTCTTTGTAATAAGTTGATATTTTATTCTCTCTGTGTTGTGAGTTAATTTTGTCACAGATTCTCTA
>NW_021871587.1:0-797 GCF_006229205.1 Suricata suricatta | reverse complement strand
ATTAGCCAGGTCTTGTGGGAAATTACCCTCTACCTCTATTGAGATTCTGCCATTTCTAAATTCAAGTTCAAGACAAGAGAAAAAGGAATTTGAAAGTGGAAAAGAAAAGTGCTAGTTAGCTTTCATTGTTCAGGGTCAACTAAGTGAAAGACACATACTGGAATATTTCTAAATATTAACTTTACAGTGAAATCCACCAATATAAATATAGTTAAATTTTATTAACTCTAGAGAAAAAATATAGTTTGTACTTTATTAACACCATATTTCTATTGCTAGGAGCAATTTAAAACTATTAGGAGTACAATAGAAACTAGTGTTTGCAAAGATATTGGTTTGTTGAATTTATATTAAATCCACTGTTTTTTCAGGAAACTGTTATAAGACTAAGGATTAAAAGGAATTTGAATTAAATATGAAATCACAGAATATGCTTCTCTCACTTTCTGTTGCAGACTCTGACGGACTTTCTCATTGTTAAATGAAACATCAAAGGGAAAGTCCTTTATTTTTTAAAATTTATTTCATTTTTAGAGAGAGTATGTGTGTGTGCAGGGGAAAGGGGCAGAGAGAGAGAGAGAGAGAGAGAGAGAGAGAGAGAGAGAGAGAGAGAGAGGGAGGGAGAGAATGCCAAGCAGGCTCCACGCTGTCAGCGCAGAGCCCGATGTGGGGCTCTATCCCAGGAACCTGGGATCATGACCTGAGCAGAAATGAAGAGTTGGATGCTCAACCGACTGAGCCACCCAGGAGTCCCGAAAGTGCTTTATTTTTGAAACACATTTGCTGTAATAGGATAA
>NW_021871586.1:0-797 GCF_006229205.1 Suricata suricatta | reverse complement strand
CAGCCTCTAAATTGTGGATGTTCAAAATTATCTTTGATTCTGTTATCTCTGTGTATATTAGCTTTTAGGAGATTATAAACTGGCATTAGATTGTAAATGCCATGTGGACAAGGTCCATTTCTGTCTTATTATGTCTACAGCATTTAGCATTTGGGGTGTGTGTGTGTGTGTGTGTGTGTGTGTGTGTGTGTGTTGGTTATATGAGTTAATAAACAAGATTTCATTTGCTCTTATGGCTTCAACTCCTCCTTCTTTGGTGGGGCGACTTCTGAATCTCTTATCTCCAGCTTTGACTTTTGTCTCACTTGCACATCACATGTACATGTTCACGGGACATTTCCACCTGTAACAGCACGTGTGACTTGACCTGAAATTATAAATCAGATTTATTATTGTTCTCTCAGAAAACTCCACAGTTCCACTTGCTAATAAGCCCATTTATGTTCACAGCGTCACTGTTCTCTTGGTCAGGTTCACATGTAAGTTATTTTTAGTTCCCCCCTGGTCTCTTAATTGTTTTACTTCCCAGATCTTCTTAGTTTGTTCTTGAATCCCCCTCCTAGTGGCCATCTCTGTCCCAGGCTCTTTTTACCACACATCTAAAAAACCTAAATGTCTTTTAATTGCAATCTTTTCTTTCCCAGTTCTATTGATAGCCAGATGCCAGCTATTTTCAGGGACAGGTCAATCTCTCTTTCTCTGTCTCCTCTCTTCTCTGTCCACAGTTATTAACTGAGCACCTACTGTGTGTCAGGTGCTGTGCGCACACTGGGGATCTGGCAGTGAATATGACAAAA
>NW_021871585.1:0-797 GCF_006229205.1 Suricata suricatta | reverse complement strand
AGGGGATATATGGTATTTTGGAGGGAAGAGGCTGCTGCATCATCTTTAAACCAGGCTGAGATGAGCATTAGCTCGACAGGATGAAATGGGCCACTTCTGAAGCCTTCAGAGGGTTCTGGGGATTCTGATCTGGGAATTCAAGATTTTTTTTGTGTGTGGACATCAATCCAGGTATTTCATCTATTCAGAGTCCCATCTTTCCCCACCAGGGACCTGTCCTTGTCATAGCAGACCTGGCATAGACGGGAGTTTAACATTCTGTGGAGCTCAGCTTTGATGACAGTGAAGTCCTGAATCTTGTTCCTTAGCTTTCTCTGCCCTCTCTGCTGAGGAGAAGCCTTTTCATATGTTACCAAAGAGGATCTCACATGTAGCTTTTAACTGGCAAGCAATCTTTTAACTATTCATTATCTACCTCCCTGCCCCTGTCACCTCTTCTGTAATATCGGACATAGCAATAACCAGCTAGTAACATCATCCTGTAGGTACTCCTTACTCTCTCTATATCTCAGATACCAGCTAGTGTGTTCCCTTCTGTTAGTATACCATCCCACTGACCAGGGCTAGAAGCCTAAAAATAGAATTGATATTCTATTCCTGGGGCTACGTGTGCTTCACTTACCATGGGAAAGAGAGTCCTTATGACTCTGATAGAAAGTGATCCAGGATCCAGCTCCAAACACCATTTAGCCCCTTTTCTTTTCTGAATCATCATGGAATCAAATGTTTAGATGGAGTCCCAGAGAGTAAATTCTGAAATGGAGTTTCATCTGCAAAATGTTTATGGAAAAGTGCTC
>NW_021871584.1:0-797 GCF_006229205.1 Suricata suricatta | reverse complement strand
TGTAAAGCATTCAGGAACAAGAAATGTAACAGAATCCCCTCTGTGAACAATCCGCTTTTTCAAAACCTGTCTATAAACTAAAACTCTTCTTATCTTTGAAGGTACCTGTATGTTTGCAAAGAAATATCCTCCAAAGTTAGAAGATATTTGTGCAGTATACCCTATGCATCTCTAAACAACCAAAAAAAAAATCTTTACAGGAAGTGTTTAAAATCCTGGAAGACTATTAGCAAAGTATTGATTTTACTATGTGTATGTGGTATAACTTTAAATTATATATAACATTTCTGCTTTGCACCAGACATTTTTAGGAGGATTATGGCTATATTACATAAACAAGGACATGCATCATCAGTTTCTTTTTTTCCAATATTTTCTTATTTGGGTTCAAAGCAAAAATTCATTCCTAAAGACTGATACTGGAGTAAGAGTTTTGGAAATATATATATGCAAATTTACCTTCTTACATTTAGATTAGTTTAGATTACTTTCTTAGTTTAGATTTTTGACTATGTAAAAGGCAAATTAGTGTAGGTAATTTTAGACAAAAAAGAGTAGACATTGGAACACTTACTTTTTTTAAAAAAGAATTTTTTATTTATTTTAAGTTATCGCTACACCAACATGGGACTTGAACTCGTGATCCCAAGATCAAAAGTTTCAGGCTCTTCTGATTGAGCCAGTCAGGTGCCCCTGATCACTCACTTTTAAAAGTTAAATACAATGTATATAAAATTCTTGGGGTACCTGGGTGGCTCAGTCGTTAAGCATATAACTTCGGCTCAGGCCATGATCTC
>NW_021871583.1:0-797 GCF_006229205.1 Suricata suricatta | reverse complement strand
CAGGTGATGTTTTGTGGAATAAGGGTTGGATTGGCTGGGGAAAACAATTAAAGCTGAAATTATATTTCTCCGGAAATGCAATTTCTACAAAACATGCATAACATAAAATTCATTGTTCGTTATTGAGAAGTTCATTTTATATTTTAAGAAAGGCCCACTGTAGCTAATATTAAGATTTTTAAACACTACTGCCACTTTCGGTTCAAATATTTTGTATAGATATGTAAACACACACCCACTTTTATAGCTGCTATCTTGAGAGCATATTATACAAAAGATCCACGGTCCACATCATATTTCTGCTCATACATTTGGAGTAAATACTGGGGCGTGCATGCTCATAATCTGTTACCATCATTTCTCAGACTGTTACCTATGACAAAAAGTAATATCTGGGGAGCAGCCAGGAGTTTGGCCTTCCTTGCTAAAAAGAGAAATGCCTTAATTTACAAGTATAATTTTGGGTTTTCCCATTTAGCTTAGCTGTTGGCACATGTCTGAGCTTGCCAGAATGTAGCCATGGCTTGTGTTTTTCTGGCGCAAAGTTGGGACATTGCCCAGTCTTTCCCAGCCTTGTTCAAATATAGATCCCCAGGTCTAGCCAGGTCTGCTCAGGGCAGGGAGAACATCAGGAAAGCTAGCATCAGTGAAGAAGACTGGAGTCCGCTGGGTTGCTACATGGTCCTGTGAATGCTGTACAACAGAAGAGAGCGAGGCAGCCATGCATTCCTAGCATCCCCACTTTCTAGCGCTCCACGTAAGCCTTCATGGCCTGGTGCATACAGTGGAGTTTCTGC
>NW_021871582.1:0-1633 GCF_006229205.1 Suricata suricatta | reverse complement strand
AATAAGTCAGGCAGAGAAGGACAGATACCGTATGTTGTCACTCATAGGTCTAACAGGAGAAACCTAATAGGAGACCATGGGAATGGGAATGGGGGGGGGAAAGAGTTGGGGAGAGGGAATGAGGCAAATCATGAGAGACTTTTGAGTACTGAAAACAAACTGAGGGCTGAAGAGGGAGGGGGGAAGGGGTAGGAGGATGATGGTCATGGAGGAGGGCACTTGTGGGGAAGAACACTGGGTGTTATATTGAAACCCTTGGTAATAAACTATATAAAAAAAAAAGAGTCTCTCATGATTTGACTCACTCCCTCTCCCTAACTTTCTTCCCCCCTTCCCCTTCCCATGGTCCCTTGTTAGGTTTCTCCTGATAGACCTATGAGTGAAAACATATAGTATCTGTCCTTTTCCACCTGACTTATTTCGCTTACCATGACACCCTCGAGGTCCATCCACTTTGCTACAAATGGCTGTATTTCATTCTTTCTCATTGCCATGTGGTACTCCATTGTGTATATATACCACATCTTATTTATCCATTCATCAGTTGATGGACATTTAGGTTTTTTCCATGATTTGGCTGTTGTTGAAAGTGCTGCTATGAACATTGGGGTACATGTGCTCCTATGCATCCTCACTTCTGTATTCCCTGGGTAAATCCCTAGCAGTGCTATTGCTGGGTCATAGGGGAGTTTCACTGATAGTTTTTTGAGGAACCTCCATATTGTTTTCCAGAGGGGCTGCACACAGTTTACATTCCCACCAACAGTGTAGGAGGGTGCCCGTTTCTCCACATCCTTGCCTGAACTATCTGATATCTAAATTGTCAGAGGAAAAAAATTATTCTCCTGTGATGTCTTTAGATTCAGGCAATATGGAAATGTGCTCAACTTTTATGTTTTTGATTATAAAAAATTTTATAACCTTCTCTAGAATTAAATTAATATAAACACCTCTATTTATATTTGACTTGTTTAATTTTTTTACAGTAGTGTTAACACTAAACAGAAGTTCTTTTCAGCAGTCAGAAGGAATTATTGCAGTTCATTTACTGTGTTATTTAGATAAAACAAAACTCATTGACTAATTGAATTACTGGCCACAGTAAAGGTAGTATTCAGTGTGGGTTCCTGGGAAAATGACTCCTACTCAAACACCACAGGTCTATTTGAGAGGTTGAAGAAGAAACTAAATAACCCATAATGACTTCAGTTCATTTAAACCATTTATGTGCAAATAAGAATGTAGTTAGTGTCAAAGGTCTATGTTTGTCACGAGAAAATTGCTTTTTCCCTTTTAATGTTTGTCAGCAGAATTGCTGAAACACTCAATAACCACTCAAAGTCTAATTTGCTATTAAATGCAAATGAGCTATAAGTATAGACTAGGAATTCCTTTTCAGTAATCCTATTGGTTTTCCTGATTCTGTTATTGCTTTTATTATTATTATTATTATTATTATTATTATATTGGTAGCCTGCTTCAGGAATGATTTCAAGTGAATATATTACAAACATAGGAATTTTAGTGCAGTGTAGACTCCCTGGAGGTATAAAAGCAAGTGCTGGTAATTACGTTCATATTGCTAATGCTTTCAGAAAATAAGGCAGGGGTATATACAGAGAACCCCTGGATT
>NW_021871581.1:0-797 GCF_006229205.1 Suricata suricatta | reverse complement strand
CCCACTCATAATTATTTTCCTTAGAATACTCAAAAGTAGACAGCCATTTCTAAGGAATTTCATTAAATTTTTTCCATTAAAATTTTTCTCTTGGGTTTCTGTAAAATCTTACTGACTTGCATCTGAATGTAATGTATAATAGCACATTCGTCCCCACTCTTTCCTTCCTTGTAGGAAAAGAAACATAGTAAGAAACATAGTACTTTTAGTAGTAAGTGGAGATTGGAAATCTATTTTCTACTAATTTGATAAGTGAAAATTGTTACTTCATTTTATGTTTGGATTAGAGTCTATGTTCTTGAAGCCAGGGGTTTTGTCATATTGTGCTTAGGGCAACTTTCCAGACTCTCGAATGGTGCCTGGTCTGTAGAGGGTTCTCTCTAAATAATGCTTGAGTGAATGAGAAAGAGGTGTGGGAGGCACCCAGGGAAAGGGTCCATCCGTGCAGCTCTGAGGAGAAGGGCACCTGGTGGTTGAGGTACAGACCAGGTGTATTCCTTTCTCCCCACTGTCACTGAGGCTGGGAGAAGCCCAGGGATAGATCAGGATCCTCTGAACGTGGGGCAGAGCAGGCTGGACCAGCCACGAATGCCCACCCCGGTGGCCTGGCATGTGTCGATGTGTCTCAGTCATGGAGAGTGGTCCTCTGCAGATGCTCTCCCTCATGGTGTTGCCACCTAAGGACCTAGGGGTGTGGCTCTCTAACCGGGGGTGCGTGGCTCTAGAGCCACAGGAAGGACACCTACCATAGGCATGAGAGGAGACCATTAGTGGATCAGGCTACAAAATACATTTGT
>NW_021871580.1:0-797 GCF_006229205.1 Suricata suricatta | reverse complement strand
GTGGCAGTTCCTCCATATCATCAAGTCATGACTCGCTGGACGTTCGCACTTGGCCTGTTGGAGGTGGTAGATTGGAGGCATAGACTGGGGGTGGTGACCCCCAGGTGCGGGCCCCGGAGGGAGGTGCTGAGACGAGGGGCCTCGGGTGGGGAGCTGGGGAGCATGGTGTTAGTCACAGGAATCGGAGGGCTTGTGGGGGGTCCGTGGGGAGATGTCTGGGGGGCACTGGCTGTCGGATCTGCAGCTCGGGGAGAGGGCCTGGCTGGAGCAGTGCGGAGCTCCGGGAGGGACAGAGCGAGGCATGGACGGGGGCAATAGGAACCTTGCAGAGAAGGGCAGAAGACTAGGGGGGATGGGGGAATTAGGAGAGGCGGGGTGCCATGAGGTTGATGCCCCCGCGACATGCATCCTGGGCCAGTCTCCCTCGCAGACCTGGGATCTTTGCAAGGACAGAGCAGATGCAGTTCTCCAGCCCACAGCCAAGGGCAATCACCGGCAGTAAGATCGGCCCCAGTGTGTTCACCCAGCCACTGGGTTCTCGGGGACCACAGGATTGCAGCCCCGAGGGCGGAGCTCCAGACTCTGTGACAGATGTGACTACATCCCTCCCACCCAGGTGCCCGGGTCAGCCGCCGGGGTGGGCTCGGTGGCGGAAGCAGGGGTGAAGAGGGGTGCCGAGAAACCACAGATGACCTCAAGCTGGAGCCATCTGGCCATGAGGTCAGCCCACCCAGCCACCCGGGCTTTTGCAAGTCAAGGACAGCGACTTCCTGGCAGGCGTCTGGCTCTCCCTTCCA
>NW_021871579.1:0-797 GCF_006229205.1 Suricata suricatta | reverse complement strand
TGAAATGGATTGGAACACAGTACGGTAGCAGGTAACGACACTGTTCCACTGTGGAATGGCCTCCAAGACTTTTAGGGCTTTTATGGGGCACCTGGGTGGCTCAGTCGGTTAAGCATCCGGCTTCAGCTCAGGTCATGATCTCACGGTTTGCGGGTTTGAGCCCCACATGAGGCTCTGTGATGACAGCTAGCTCAGAGCCTGGAGCCTGCTTCGGATTCTGGGTCTCCCTCTCTCTCTGTCCCTCCCCTGCTCACGCTGTCTCTCTCTCTCAAAAATAAATTAAAAAACATTAAAAAAAAAAAAGACTTTTAGGGCTTTTAAACAGTCTTTGGAACCGGGATCATTGCCCTAACTCTATTTGCTCTAGCAAATGCAGTACAAAGATTTTATTTACTGACCTACCAAAGGGATTTTTCCTCAAGGTTACTAGACCGTGAAAGCCATCAGCAGTAAAGCCTAAGGACCCAAGGATACCTGGTAGAGAGACTGGTGTTAGCTACCTTTCATCATTAACCATTTCAATCCCGTCTTACATGAGCAGATGTGTATTCTCAGATGTGAAGGTGCTAGCTTTTACGTTTTGCACAAATATTCCAAGGTGAAATCCACAGCGAGGTACTAGAGACTCAGAAATGCTTCTACTATATTGCTCTGCATTTTCTGAACAATAATCTTTGGGGGAAGACATGCTTGTGAAATAGCTTGGTCTGTGACTTACTACCTTAGCCTCACTGCCCTAGATGAGTTTGACACATAGAAAAATCTGTTCCTGGGATGCCTGGGTGGCTCAGTTGGTT
>NW_021871578.1:0-797 GCF_006229205.1 Suricata suricatta | reverse complement strand
TGAGAGCAAAAGGTTTTCATTCATTTGATGGCACTGCCTGACTGTAATCATTGTGAATATTTGTATGGTCATGGGAATGTCCATGCTTCTTGCTGCAGCAGTGTTAATGGGGTTAAGGGGTGCTGCCAGAGGGCCGTATAACACGTGCTGTCCCCACCTCGAGTTAGGTGTGATTGTTATGTTTG
The DNA here is from genome assembly GCF_006229205.1 of Suricata suricatta. Lineage (NCBI taxonomy): Eukaryota > Metazoa > Chordata > Mammalia > Carnivora > Herpestidae > Suricata > Suricata suricatta. The sequence continues at coordinate 612 of NW_021871578.1, read as the reverse complement.
TATTAAAAGTGAAGGGAGTGACATCATCAGGGAAATACAAATCAAAACCACACTGAGATACCACCCCACACCCGTCAGAGTGGCTAAAATGCACAAGTCTGGAGATTATAGATGCTGGCGAGGATGGGGAGAAATGGGCACTCTCCTGCACTGTTGGTGGGAATGTAAACTGGTGCAGCCGCTCTGGAAAACAGTGTGGAGGCTCCTCAAAAAATTAACGATAGAACTCCCCTATGACCCAGCAATAGCACTGCTAGGGATTTACCCAAGGGATACAGAAGTGCTGATGCATAGGAGCACATGTACCCCAATGTTCATAGCAGCAATGTCAACAATAGCCAAAACATGGAAAGAGCCTAAATGTCCATCACCTGATGAGTGGATCAAGAAGATGTGGTTTATCTTTACAATGGAATACTACATGGCAATGAGAAAGAATGAAATCTGGCCATTTGTAGAAATGTGGGTGGAACTCAAGAGTGTTATGCCAAGTGAAATGAGTCAGGCAGAGAAGGACACATACCATATGTTTTCACTCATAAGTGGAACAGGGGAAACTTAACAGAGGACCGTGGGGGAGAGGGAGGGAGGCAAACCATGAGAGACTCTTGA
>NW_021871577.1:0-797 GCF_006229205.1 Suricata suricatta | reverse complement strand
ATGGGGCTCAAAACCAAGAACCGTGAGATCCTGACCTGAGCTGAAGTCTGACACTTAACCTACTGAGCCACCCAGGCACCCCTGTTATGTGTATGAGTACTTCACTTATTTTTATAACTAAATAAAATCCTACTGTGTGAATTTACCACATTTATTTATCCAGGCATTAGTGGATGACTATTTGGATTGTTTCCACATGAATATGGATAGTGCTGTTATAAACATTCTTGCAGAGGTTTTTGGGGGACATGTTTTCATTTCTCTCAGGTGTATGCCTAGTAACAGAACTGCAGAGTCAGGTCTGCTGATGAGTTCACTGAAGGTACTCCTTAGCTTGGCCATTATTGCTTCTTTCATTTCTAATATTTTCAATCAATTCTTTCTCCAAATTTATTTTAATTTCTGGAATTTAATTAACGTATTTCCTTTTTGAAACTAACATATTTCCTTTTTGAAATTAACATATTTTAATAGTGGTTTTTGTTTATGGTCATTTGACTTACTGTTATTTATTTCATAGTTACTTTACATTCTGTTTTGTAGTTCCAATCTCTGTGTCATGTCTGAGTCTGGTTCTGTTGATTTCATTGTCAGATAGCAGTATAGTATTTTGTCCTTGCTTTTCTGGATGCCTCTTAATTTTTTATGGAAACTTGGACATCTTGTGGAAGACAGAAGTCTAAGTTAAATAAGCTTCATTTCTGGAAATGAGCACACCTTTTTTCTTCTACAACTTTAGTTTAGGGTTTACATTAATCTAGGCAGGAACTGGGCAGAATTTGTAGTTTCTGTGGATA
>NW_021871576.1:0-797 GCF_006229205.1 Suricata suricatta | reverse complement strand
GCTTTTTATTCACCACCACCAAACGTGATGTAACAGCAATTGTGGCCAAAAAGGCACAGAAAGGGGGACCCAGCTGAAGGGTGGGTGATGACGCTTCTCTCGCCCCCTGGTGGCCACGTGCGGCAAGGGCAGCGACCCAGCCTGGAGGGCTGGCCTGGGATCCCTGCAGAAATCTGACCTCTTCCTGAGGATGTCCCCTCCAGCTCCAGAAGCTACCTGTTGGCAACAATAGGTTCGGATGCTGCCAGAAGCCTGTCTCAGTTTCAATCCCAGAGTTACTAAGTATTAAAAACTCGAAAGTATTGGAGAACCCAGCCTCAGGGTGGGAGGCATGGGCAAAGGGAGTGAATGCCTTCCCCCAACTCTTCTTTGAACCTCAGGCCAAAGCAGCTGTCTTCCTGATTTGGGGGACCTCAGGGAGCCCTTCATCCTTCCCTCTGCCTGAGCTCCGGGTCTCAGGTTTGCAGCACCGAATTTCGCTACCTTACACTTACGCAGAAAGGTCACTTACTTCCCTTTTTTCATTTTCATTTTCCTGACATTCGAACCTATATTTTCTTCTGGCTTTCTTATGTTTTTGATATTTTATTTTTCCTTTACACACAACTGTTCATGTTTTGCTTTCTAGGAAAGTTGAAATGAGAAATAAAAACCAAGGTGTTGAAAATGATAGAGAAAAGCAGTTCAGCCCGCTGGCTTTTCTTTGACCTCTCTTCGTATTAACCTTAAAATGATGCAGAACCTGACACAGGAAGAGCAAGAGGGACTCTGTCCAGTAAACCACCGCGTTAAACGAA
>NW_021871575.1:0-797 GCF_006229205.1 Suricata suricatta | reverse complement strand
CGCTCCAGCCGTTCTTTCTTCCCTTCTGCTCCTGCACGAGCATTTCCCTGGCCTCCCCCATGCCAGGCACTTAGTCCGTCCATCCATCCATCCATCCGTCTGTCCAGCCAGAATCTGGTCCCCTTCTAGAGGCATCCACACGGCAGTGGGGGAGAGAAATATGCAAGCACATTGCGGCCACCGGTGGGAGGGTGGGCATCCTTTGAGCTGTTGCCGAGCAGTCCCACTGCTGAACGAGGACCCTGGCAAAGTGACGGTAAAGCAGGGGTGAGGGGGACGTGTCCTGTGGAGCCCAGCAAGCCTGGCTCTAGAGACCGACCCCACCACATTTCTAAAGTGGAGATACTGACAGCTCGTCACACGCTCTGGGCTGTCCTGGCTTGTGTCATCACCGGCTGTTTCCGCCACCAGCTGAGACTGCTCATAACTAGCTATCCTCACCCTCTAGCCACTTGTCCCCAGCCTTCTCTACAGAACCAGACAGACGCCCCCAGCCACTCAAAAGCCAGCCTGGTGCCTCCAACTGGGCTATGGGGACAAAATGGCCTGAAGGATGCTTTCCAAAGCCGGCGGTCCCAGTGGACCCCCCCATCCGCGTGCCTCTGTCATCGCTGACCACTGTCCAGATGCAAGCCTCTTCCAGGACCCCCTCCCGCTCTCTGGGGTCCTCGTGACAAGGAGACTCGTTCCCCTCAACCCTCATCGTCTTCACAGTGTTCTCCTTCTGAATCTTGCCTGAACTCATCCTGAGCGTGGGACAGTGTTTCAATAACAGGGTGGCCAGTGGCAGCAAGTGG
>NW_021871574.1:0-797 GCF_006229205.1 Suricata suricatta | reverse complement strand
CTCCTCTCAGAGCCAGAGCCTGCTTTGGATTCTGTGTCTCCCTCTCTCTGCCCCTCCTCCACTCAAGCTTGCTGTCTCTCTTTCTCAAGGTAAATAAACATTAAGGTCTATAGCTTCATTTCCACACAAATAAAGCCTAGTATTTAAAATTGTATGAGACTTAAAAAAGCCTTGTGCATCAGGGACATAGTCAAACGCGGATACATAAATGTCTGACTTACTTTTGTTGCTCTGTTGTACAGCTGTACCTAATTTATTCAACTGGATCCCGTTTTGGACATTCGGGTTACTCCCATGAAGGAGCATTGTTTAGCTCGTTCGGGCCCACCCCTGTCCTCTGCCCATGGATCTGCACTGTCTTGTCTGCCCCCCAAGGCGCATCCCCTGCCTGGCCTGCCCCAGAACATGAGTCCTGAGCCCGGGATCCGGGTCCTCTCTGACCCGCCCCTATCCTGGCTCCACCCCTGCGAGGCTGACCTCCTGCTGGGGGTGCTACCCACCCCGCCCCCTGCCTACGGGGGCCGGGAGCCGGGAACTCCCGAGTTAACCGCCTCTCGGTTGAAGGCTGTAGTCGGGGGCCTGGGGCTGTCTCTGTGGTCCCTTTATCTGTGAAAAGGCGCCTCTGGCATCTGGTCCCGGCCGGGGACGAGAAGGCCGGCAGCGCATTCACTCTTACGGACGTCCTGCCAGGCCTCTGGGCCCAGCACATCGGCCGGGAGCAGCCCGGGCCTTGACTCGAGGGTGGCCCCTCCTTTGTCCAGAAGTCGCTGCCGCTCGAGTCTTCTATTCAGAACCTT
>NW_021871573.1:0-797 GCF_006229205.1 Suricata suricatta | reverse complement strand
GAGGCCCCAGCCATGACCAGGTTTCAAGCACCCGGCCATGAGGGCAGGGAGGACCCTGGGGAGAACAGGGTGAGGAGCACCCGGACACACTCTCCTGCTCTGCCCGGGGAAGTTGGGCATTTGAGCATATGAGGGTCAGCGGAAACCTAGAGTTTCCTGAGACCCCGCACAGGGCCTGGGCCTTGCCAGCACTCCCCTCACTGCCCCAAAGGGCCAGTGGGAACTGAGGCTGGAACCCCACGTCTGACCTCCAGTAATGCCACAGGGGCCTGAAGCATCTGTTCAAGGAGCCAGGAAGGTCCATGACCTGACTCTGGTCTACACTCCTTGCTTGGCATTCAAGACCCCTCTCCCCACCCTCACCACGCCCTATGACCCTCCACATTCCCAGTGTTCCAGGCAGCCCCTGGTCCCAGGTGCCCTATGGTACAGAGCAGGAAAAGCCCCCAGAGATGTTCCTCTCCAGCTTGGGCTTTCCGAGAGATCTCAAGTTCAGCACCGCTCTCTCTAGGCCACGCTTCATCACCAGCTGGACAGTGGGGGTGCTGGACAGGATGGGTGCCTTTCCCACATTTTAGCAGCTGAACCCTTTGTATAAAATCAATCCTTGGGACGCCTGGGTGGCTCAGTCGGTTAAGCCTCCGACTTCAGCTCAGGTCACAATCTCACGGTTCATGGGCTCAAGCCCCGCATCGGGCTCTGTGCTGACAGCTAGCTCAGAGCCCGGAGACTGCTTCTGATTCTGTGTCTTCCTGTCTCTCTGTCCCTCCCCTGCTCACGCTCTGTCTCTCTCTCTC
>NW_021871572.1:0-797 GCF_006229205.1 Suricata suricatta | reverse complement strand
CACAAGCCACACAATGCACTTCATCGATTATTTCATGTAATTTTCACACACCCCTATGAGACAGGAACTGTAATTATTGACACCATTTAACTGAGAAAACAAATTAAGAGGGATTAAGTATCCTGTCCAAAATCGAAGTAAGTCAGTGGCCTAGAAAGATCTGTCTGCCACCCAGCTCCGAGGTTCATGCCCTTAGCCCCCCAGGTTGGAGACTTCACAGCTGAAGTCAGCTGAGGGGCCAGAGTCAGACTTTGGTGAAGTCATTAAATCTCTCCAGCCTCAGTTTCCCCATCTTTAAATACAGGGATCAGACAAATCAACATAAAATCTCTTTTACTTTGAATATCTCTTTATTTCAGCCCTTTTCTCTACCCTCTGGTTTCACAACTTGAATATGTTATTCTTTTTATATGTTATCCTTAAATTTACTATAATCCTCACTTGCATGCCTCTCTAGGTTAGAGAGGATCGTAAGAAATGTTTTTTAATAACCCTTACATTCTCCTTGTTAGTCATTTTTCCAACTAAGACGCCAATGCCTTTTTCAGTTTGAATCTTTGGAAGATGAGATGAAAAACTGCTAATTTTCAGAACCATCTGCCAACTGCCTATCTAAAATCACACATCCAAATTCCCTGGAATGCATGACCCCAACGTGCGGGAAGCTGACCCGCTCTTTGAGTTAATATCAGAGCTATTAGTCTAACAAAAGAATTTTTCATCTTGGAAATATTCAACTTCATCTATCTCTGAAAAATAAGCTTCAAAGTCAAACACCAGTAAAACGTCCAATCCTC
>NW_021871571.1:0-1633 GCF_006229205.1 Suricata suricatta | reverse complement strand
GCAATGCATTATAATTTTCGGCAGATCAAAATACTGAAATAGAACTCCCTTTCCCGTCCCCTCTTTCTGTCCATCCATATCTCCATCTCTATCTTGGTGTATATTTCTATTGCTTTTTCTCCTGTTTCTAGAGAGAAGGAAGGGGGGAAGTTAATGAAGAAGGAAACGAGGGCATAAAACATGTGGCCGTTAAGAAGGCGGTTGGAAGGTTTTAATTTATTTTATTTGCCAAACTCTGAACTTATAAGAAGGAAAAGAAGTGCAGTTCTCTTGGAGATTATTATTTCCCGCATTAGTTGCCAGGGGTAACATAATGTCGGAGACAAACAGGAAATTGGTGGGCCATAAGCTTGCTGTCATTGCCTGGATCTTCTTTCCATGCCACATGTTTACAAACATGCTGTGTTCCCCCTGACAAAGACAGACATGGACGTACAGGGACTTCAAGGCTTTGCATTGTGTGTGTGAAATGGTTTCGTTTAAGAGCTCCTGCTGTCAATTCTCAGACAATGCAGAGGACAGGGAGGGTGTGTCTGTGACAGACTAAAAGCTATGTTGAGCAGGCAGCTTAACTCTTTAGGGTCACACACACACACACACACACACACACACATTTATATACATGTGTATGATGAGTAGATACTCAAGATTAAAATTTGTTATGAAAATTTGGCTTATGTGGCTGTAATCTAGGCCAGGAAATACTGAACTTGATTGTTAGTATCTCTGCTTCTTGCAGGCTTCGCAGTGGTGCAGGAGGCTGGATCTAGTCCTAACAGTCAGTATGGAAATAAAGGACTATTCTGTGAATACCTGCCAGTCCTGTGACTATTTCCTGTATTTACACTGCAATAGTAGAAGTTCCTCATATAATATGAAAGGGTCAACTCTGTGAGATGGCTTAATATTTTCTTCTCTTTGGCTTCTCCAACTCAGGGAGTCAAGAGCCAATGGCATAAAAATAAGCATTTAAATTACTTATATCCCACATTCTATGCCTCATTGTTGCCCCTTTGCATTTCAATACTTAGAAGACTCTATACAGGTGCTTCTATGAGAAACACAGTGCTCCCTCTCCTTTATCAGTCCAAGGCACCTTCACAGAAATTTCTTCTGTGCTGCTGAAGGACCTAATCTTCAGCAATTGTAAGGTTTGGTGGGGTTGGGGAGCTCAGAGGATTAGTAATTCATTCTTTGCCAAGACTCACCTAATACACTGCATTTCCACTATTTCCAGAAAGGCTTATCAGGTCTGTGTTTAGATACTGGATAGAGGTGAAGATTTACACTCTTATATAATCTGAGGACTGAGAAGGTGAGGCAAGCAGATGGCAGGGAAGGACACTCGCTACATGTGTGGTCGGACATAAAATTATAAGCAGCCTTGAAAGAAGTATTTCAGAGACAACAAAAAGAAATTTTCCTGGGGCCTGCAGTTGCTCAATTTGACTAAAGACTTTATTTTAAATGCATGTATTCATTCAACAAACATGTATTGAATATATATTAAATGCTAGCCATTGCCCTAGGCACTGAAGATAGTAAAATGGAGAAGGTCCCTGTTTAAAGTAGCATAATTCAAATCTAATGATTGAACAGTAAAGGAATTTGGATTTTTCAGTGATATATCTGC
>NW_021871570.1:0-797 GCF_006229205.1 Suricata suricatta | reverse complement strand
GAGAGAGAGAGAGAGAGAGGACACAAGAGGGTGGAGGATTAAGCTCATAACGGCAAAGAGAACAGGAAGAGATTCATCAACAAGTGAGAAACTCCAACACATTTCAGGAAGCTTAAGAAGTGATAACGTAGAATAAGACATCACGACCTGGAAGCTGGATAGGGATAAAGCAGAGGGTAAGGATCATGACAGCACTAATGACAGTGATTATAGCGACCACATCAGTGACGCACATCAAGTGAGGGTCATGTCTGTGCAGTCAGACCTTCAACACATATTCTCACACTCAGTGCTCACAACAGCCCTGGAAGATCAGGGTTGAGAAGATGGAGGCACAGAAGGGGTAACATAACTTGCCCAAGGTCATGGGGCCAATGAGCATAGAAGCCAGAATGGGTGCTCAGGAGGTCTGGCTTCTGATCTCATGTTATGCCCTGAAAAGGGAGATAAACTGTCCTGTTTAGAACCTAGGAGAAGCTCTAGACCCAAAGACGGCAGGCATCGTGGGTGGGTATGGAAGGAAAAACGACAATAACAATAAAAGGGATGGAGGAAGGAAGAACCAAAGTGCAGCTGTAACATGTCTGCTGAGCTGGCTGTCCAGCTCCTGCCCCTAATCCCCAGGTGTGGTGAAAACTGAGCTCCAGCATTCCAGACTCCTCCGGGCAAAGTAGATGAGCGAGATGCATGGATGATGGATGGATGGATGGATGGATGGATGGATGGATGGATGGGCGGACAGACAGACAGATGGGTGGATGGATGGATGGACAGATGGATAGAGAGAGGGATGGATG
>NW_021871569.1:0-797 GCF_006229205.1 Suricata suricatta | reverse complement strand
AGAAAGAACATTCCCTACACACTCTGGAATGGAGAATCCAGAATCCAGTGAAAACTGAAAGCCGGGGAGCCTTGGAAACTTGCTGTGGCTGTGCATGTATTCTTTAATTCACATACACCTCGACTGGAGGAAGCCGAATTGGCTTGAAGAGTCAGAGCACAGCCTCGGCAAATTGGTCTGACCCTGAACCACAGAATCTCAGGATCTGTCCCCTAGGAGACAAGCTAGAGAAACATCAACAAATGATTCTACACATAGGGGATGTAAATTCAAAATTTTGAGTCCAGACACATCAATTGTATAGGAAATCAGAATTAGGTTACCATCGAAGAACAAAGCAGAATCTAAATTGTGGAATCACACTACCATTTATTATAAAGAAATGCCCAGTCTTCAACAATGGCTTCAAAAATTACTAAATATATAAAGCAGTAAGAAAGTGTGACACTTGTTCTGAAAAAATTGGTCTACATAAACTAACTATAACTAGGCTCAGATGCTGGATTTAGCAAACACTTCATAGTTTCTGTAATGGTATTAAAATAATTAAAGTATTCAATGATGAAAATTATGCACAAGTGGGAAAGATCAACAAAAAAAGGCAATTAATTGTATGGAAAATTTAAAGATGAAAATGACAGTAATTGATGTATTCATTAGAAGGGTCTAATAAAGATGTAAAACAACAGAATAAAGAATATTTTCTCCTCAGGAATAAAGACCACCTGATGCATAGTAAAGTCTCAATACATTATTTATTGAAAGGATGGAAGATGAATAACACCTAATGAATTTCA
>NW_021871568.1:0-797 GCF_006229205.1 Suricata suricatta | reverse complement strand
CTCCCTCCCTCTCTTTCTCTGCCCCTCCCTCACTCATGCTCTGTCTCTCAAAAATAAACATTTAAAAAATTAAATGAATAAATAAATCTAGATCTGCATTATAAGTACACATATACATAGATACTCATATATCTATATATGAATATGAATATGTACGTAAATATATAAAATTTACTTTGGATTTTATATAGAGATATATTTACTTTGGATTAGTTGTGTGTTATTTATGACTTCATTTTAATTGTGTGATTGGCATTTTAGCCCTACCTCTTTGCATTTCTGCATGTGTAGTGGCTTAAGGGATTACTAATCCATATCCTCCACAGAGTCTACTTACCACTGTGCCCCTTCACATAAAATAACTTTGCAACAGTTAAGTACCATTTCTCCCCTGGTTTTGCCATGATTTTTTTTGTTTCAAATTTTTATTTAAATTCTAGTTAGTTAACATTTAGTGTAATATTAGTTGCAGGAGAATTTAGTGATTCATCGCATATAAAACACACAGTACTCATCAGAACAGGTGGTTCTAATATTATATCTACATAGATTATAAGCTCCATAATATAACTCTATATTTAAATAGTATATATTTTTTAAATTTATTATTAAAGGAAATTTGTATATTTCTTTTGGTCACTTCATTTCTTCTTTCTGGTGTCCTTTTCCTTTAGCCTAAAATGCTTGTTAGAACTTCTTATAGCACAAGGATATCTTGCTATGAATTCACCATGTTTCTGAATTTCTAAATTTTTCATTAAATTTGGAAAATTCCAGCTAGTATTTTTCTAACCTGT
>NW_021871567.1:0-797 GCF_006229205.1 Suricata suricatta | reverse complement strand
CATATACCATCCCATTGGCTGGCTAGGGGACTGTATTAATTACCCGGTGAAGGAAATAGTGGTGTTCTGACTTCCCCAGGTGACTCCGGCATCCAACGGTAATTTTAATGAAATTATTTATTACTATAAAATCTCAAACCAACTCCTCCTGATTCATTATGACACAGTATAAGCCCACCTGAACATTTTTTTTTTCAAACTAGTATGGTGAAACATCTAATTTTTTCCCTATCAGCTGAGGATTAAATGTTTCCCCCAAATCTGTGATTTAATTAAATTCCTCTTGCTCTGTAGGGACCAGGTGCCTATAATGTAATTTAATTTCTTGTCTTGTATGCTAAGTTCTTTAATATATGGTATGTGTATGTTTTTTAATATTTACATGTTTACATGCTTAATATGTTTAATATTTACATATATTCTTAATTTTAAAGATTTAATTAATTTAAATTTAATTGTTTTAAATAAATAATAAAAATAATAAATTTTAAATAAAATTAATTTAATTGTTCTTACAATTTTTATGTATGTGTATATGGTATATATATAATGTATTACACTTACAGCATATTAGTGTATGATAGTTTATATCAGCTGGTCACCTTGATTCATCATGAGAAGAGATGGTCCTTTGCTTTGTGTGGAAAGAAGCAACTTAAATATAAAATTTCTCCCATTTTCTGTAGTTGGCTGAAATTCCCCTTCTAGACACTTATTCTTTTTTTTTTTTTAAATAAATGTTTATTTATTTGAGAAAGAGAGAGAGGGAGGGATGAAGGGAGGGAGAGAGAGAGAGA
>NW_021871566.1:0-797 GCF_006229205.1 Suricata suricatta | reverse complement strand
GAGGGAGCAAGAATGGTCACCTCGTGTCCACTGACAAGAGAAGTGTGAGAGGAAGTAGCTTCTATTTAGGAAGCTGCAGAGAAAGCAAAATCCTCAAGTTAGACGATGAACAAGAAGGTTAGGATAGAACATTCATAGCAGAGACCCAAGGGGACATTTACAGAAAAACGTACTCTTTTTACCTAAGTACAAAAAGCTTCGCTGGCCTTGAGGGACATTATTTTACCTTAATTTGGAAAGCTTTGGCCTTGCTTTTACAATTATATGAGAATTGCCTATGGTCTGATTTCTCATTTACCAATGTGAGTTCCTTATAGTTAGTCAATAAAATCAGATGTTGAGTGCACTAGAGGAATCTATTTAAAGAAGCACAGGAGTAAATCTTTCCATAAAGTACCATGTTTTCCTGAATTAGGTTTCTCACGTTCTCTTTCTGCCGATAGGTCTACCACAAGGAAGAACTATGATTGTGGTGAGGAGATCATCGGTGCCAGCAGGGGGGGGTGCTCAAGGACTAGAGGGTATGGGGGCAGATGGCAGCGGTGGGAGTTAGCGGCTGTGCCCATGGCTGAGCAAAGAGAATTTCAACCACTACTCAGGAGGGCAGCGGTGGACCCGGTGGGGGAAGGGATATTGAATCAGCTCTTCTTTTTTCTTTCTTGTCTTGTCTTGTCTCTTCGGTTTTATTTTCATTGGAGTAGAGAACAAGGAACTGTGTGGCTATTGGATATTCTTTTCCCTCCCTCCTTGTCTGTCTGTCTGTCTTCTCTCTCTCTGTCTCTCTCTCTCTCTCTCTC
>NW_021871565.1:0-797 GCF_006229205.1 Suricata suricatta | reverse complement strand
ACTAAAAACAAGACCTATTTATTATGAAGACAATCATTGATCAATAAATAATAGATTTATCTCCCTCTAACCATTATAAAATTAACTAATCTTTCAGGTTTTAAAAATTGTGTCAAAGGGAGGGAATAAAGACTATAAGTAAAGTGATATTATAAAAATAAAATACAACAGAGTTGGCAAAATCTCAGAATGAATTACTAGAAAATACAAATATTCACATTCCAAGTAAAAACTCAATGGGTGGCTTGGACAGTGACTAAAGAGAGGGGCTAGGTCTGAGAAAAATACCCAGAAAATAGTAAAAAGTGACTAAGCTGTGGGGAAAGGTGTCAAGACTTTTAGAAGAAAAAATAAGGAGACACTAAGATACCAAGTAAATCCAAGAAAAAAAAGTAATGAGAAAATAGAGGAAAGACAATATTGAAGAAACAGACTAAGAATTTTCCAGATTTAATTAAAGAAAAGAGGCCTCAGAATGAAGAATCATAAAAACTTCCAAACAAGATAAAAATTTTTAAATCCATGCGTAGACACTACTACATTAGGGAAATTGCTACACAGCAAATACAAAGATAAAATATTTTCCCTTACTGTTTATTTTAAAAGTTTTTCCAAGTTTTTATTTAAATTCCAGTTAGTTAACATACAATGTAATATTAGTTTCAACTGTAAGATTTAGTAATTCATCACTTACATTCAAAGATAAAATATTAAAACCAACCAAAGAGAAAGAAAATATTATCTACAAAGGAAAGATAATTAGACTTTCTGGTAAGAGATTTCTCAGCAACAATAGA
>NW_021871564.1:0-797 GCF_006229205.1 Suricata suricatta | reverse complement strand
TGGAACAGATGGATTTGACAAATATATTTAGAACTCTACGTCCTGAGGCTAGGGAATTCACCTTCTTCTCAAGTGCACATGGCACATTCTCCAAGATAGATCACATACTGGGGCATATAACAGCCCTCCATAAATATAAACGAATTGAGATCATACCATGCACACTTTCAGATCACAATGCTATGAAACTTGAAATAAACCACAGGAAAAAGTCTGGAAAACCTCCAAAAACATGGAGGTTAAAGACCACCCCACTAAAGAACGATTGGGCCAATCAGGCAATTAGAGAAGAAATTAAAAAATATATGGAAACAAATGAAAATACAACAATCCTCTTTGGGATGCAGCAAAGGCAGTCCTAAGAGAAAAGTATATGGCAATCCAGGCCTATTTCAAGAAACTAGAAAAAGAACAAATACAAAATCTAAGAGCACACCTAAAGAAATTAGAAGGAGAGCAGCAAGAGCACTCCAAACCCAGCAGAGGAAGAGAAATAATAAAGGATCAGGGCAGACATAAACAATATAGAATCCAAGAAAAAAAAAAAAAAAAACCCATTGAACAGATCCATGAAACCAAGAGTTGGTTTTTTTAAAAAATAAACAAAATTGATAAACCTCTAGTCATGGCTAAAGATTTCTAAAGGACAAACTAGTCCATACTGTTAATTTTCTGTGAAATGAAATTTGGGTGTCCACAAACAAAAAACTATGAGTATTTGTCAAAAAGTTTTACTTAAGATTTCCTATGGTATGTTCATCCTACAGACATCTAAGTAGAAGCAATATCATACCTGC
>NW_021871563.1:0-797 GCF_006229205.1 Suricata suricatta | reverse complement strand
AACACAGCCTGCTTAATACCTTTCCTTAAATTCCACCTCTATACTACAATATACTTGAGGTCCTGAATTAATTTACTTGATATATGTTAAACCCAAAACTCTACATGGTAATTGCATGTTATTATTTTTTGTACCAACAGGTTAAATTTGTTAAAATTTTATTGAGAATTCTTATAGTTTTTGCTATATAAATCTTATTTTCTTGTAGGGTCATACTCTAGTTTTTGTATCTGGTGTTCCTGGCCTCAACAATGAGTTGAGACATATTCCATCCTGTTCAATCTTCCGGGAAAGTTTGTGTAGAATTCATTTTTCTTCCTTTTTAAATGTTGAGGTGAATTCACCAGTGAGGTCATGCGGGTCTAGAGTTTTCTTGCAGAGAGGTTTTGTAGCAATTAAAGATATACTTTTCTTCACTGGGCCCTTGTTTGCTCCAGATTTGTAAGTCTGAAATCTGAGCCCAGTAATCTTCAGAGGTTAATTCTCCAGCTCAGAAAATGTTGAAATGTGGGAATCATTTCCAAGGAACCAAATCATCAGATAAGAATCTTAGTCTAGTAGGGTCACCTCCTTAAGGAGAGAAAAATCAAAACAAAACAAAACAAAACAGGTCAAGATAACCTGGCTAAGCCAACATCCCTCCTGAACTTGTAACATGAGAACACTTAATCACACTGTATGTTTGTGTGTTACCATATATGGGAACAAAGAAATAGAAAATGTATTTAAATAAAACTATGCCACGTGGCAATCAGGGTTCAGTTCTTCAGGTAAAACCCAGCTGAGCGGTACCAGCA
>NW_021871562.1:0-797 GCF_006229205.1 Suricata suricatta | reverse complement strand
GCTCAGGTCATGATCTCACGTTCGTGGGTTCGAGCCCCGTGTCGGGCTCTGTGCTGACAGCCCAGAGCCTGGAGCCTGCTTCGGATTCTGTGTCTCCCTCTCTCTCTGCCCCTCCCCTGCTTGCGCTGTCTCTCGCTCTCAAAAATAAATAAAAACCATTTTTTAAAAAATGGGCTTTATGCATTGTTCTCCCAGGGTTTCGGACCCCTGACCTGCAGGCCAGCTTGGACCACCAGTGGCGTCCCCAGGAAGTGGCCCTTCACTTAGACAGTGATGCGGGGAGCTGTGTGGGCACAGGGCAGATGCTCGAGGGGGCTGAGCCAGGGGCGTGGGGTCCACGGGGGAGAGAGGATGTTCGTGTGTCCGTTCCGCCCGCAGAAGGGATTTCCGGAAGGAAGTCCCTGTGGTGGGGGGCACTCTTGGAGGGAATACTCTGAAACGGCAAACCTGTAGGGTCGCGCCAACGTGATGTCCGGTGGTCTGGGCATCACAGGACGCGCCGGAGGCGGCTGGGATGTGCCGGGTCCACCTGAGCTGATGACAACAGGCGCGCCGTCTGTGGGGGAAGCCACGTGCCTTCCACGGATGCTAGAAAAGGACAAAAGCGCATGTCTCTGCATTTCCACCGTCTCCACCACTGAGCATCTTAGACGCCGACCACAACAGAAGGTGAGCCAGGTGTTGAAAGGGACCGGCCCCGAGTCTGAGCAGGCTCAGGAGCACGGACCACAGGGCCACCGCCTCCCAGCTGCCTCGAGGCTTCTCGGGGTGGGAGCCGGACTCGGGCTTCGGGAATG
>NW_021871561.1:0-797 GCF_006229205.1 Suricata suricatta | reverse complement strand
TGCTGAAATCAGAGGCCCTTGTCTCTTGATGGAGGGAGTCGTCCTCACATCCCAAGAAAACATGTGGGATGGATTTATAGGTGCAGAAATATTTGGAAGATACAATATGTAATTTCTATAATGTCTCCTATATGTCTATGTCTATGCTTTGTATAAAGGAAGTACACAATCATATTTGTAGAATAAATAAATAAATGATTCATTCATTGTGTTCAGCTGACATTAACTGGAAAGGGATGTGTCATTCTGCCTTGAAGGACTGTGGTCTGGAAAAACACAGAGCTCTCATCTCAGGTGTTCTATGTACACTGATCTGGTTTTATGGTAATCCAGGTGACTCATTGCTGAGATTTCTTATTCTCTTTGCTGCTGTCACAGTATGTTGGCTCTACTCACAGGTGGGAGTAAACAGGGAGTAAGAGCATAATGTAATTTTATTTCTTCTTGAAAAGTAACTGTGAAGGAAATGAAAAAAAAAAAACCCTTTCAGTAAACACCAGAAGATTCAATGTTTTATAACATTTTTATCTTATCCTTGGTCAAGGGAAAGATTTTTTTTTTCTCCATATAATCACCTCCCCCTTTCAAGAGTCCAAGTTCTTGGCATCTGGATTACAAATTCTACACACGGAGGGTGGGTCTGATGGAGCCCACAGGACCATTGGGTAGAGTCCCATCTAACTAGGCACCTGAGGAGCGATGCATGACTGTTGTCACCTGTCATATGAGAAGGCTCTGTCTGTAGCAGCACAGCATGAATGCTCCTTGGATTCCTGCCCTCGATGTGGTTGGTGCTA
>NW_021871560.1:0-1633 GCF_006229205.1 Suricata suricatta | reverse complement strand
CCATATAGTATACTAAAAAAATTTTATTTCTTGCACCATTTCTGGTTTTCCTTGAAGTAAATTACTTTGATTTTGGGGGCACCTGGGTGGCTCAGTCAGTTGAGTACCTGACTGCAGCTCAGGTCATGGTCTCGCAGTTTGTGAGGTCGAGCCCTGCATCAGGCTCTGGTGTGACAGCTCGGAGCCTGTAGCCTGCTTCTCCCTCTCTCTCTGCCCTCCTTGCTCACACTCTGTCTCTCTGTCTCTCAAAAATAAATAAGTGTTAGCAATTTAATTATTGTGATTTTGTTTGTCCGATCCCCTTTTTTTTGAAATATAGGTATCATGATTTACGCTCAACCCTCAGCAGAGCTCTACCTGTTCCAGCATATACAAATACATTACACACTGCATTCATTTCCACTTGTGAAATAAATCCCTGCCCAGAAATTCTTTGTCCCCAACCTGGACAGGCTGCTTTCTGAATCTGCTTAGTAGCTATAATCTTGATAGACCTTCAGTATTACCATCTTCAACTGGCTTCTCTCCTGTGTTCTGGTCTTAAGTTTTTAGAAAGATTCTTATTTTTTGATAATCACTTCATCATTTTTGTTCTTCCCTTTCTTTCCCTGAGACTCATATTATTCAAATGATATGGACCTCTTGGAAACATTCTATTTTTTTGTCTCTTAATTTCCATTTCATTACCTGCTGTACTTTCTGACAGATTTCTTTAATTTCCAAACCTCCTACTGAGACTTCCCTCACAACTATCTGATCTTTAATTGCTAAGAACTCATTTATGTTTGAGAACTCTTTTTAATAGCAAACTATTCTTGTTTTCATGGATGCAATAACAGGATTGATCCCTTAAGATTACTCATGAAAAGTTTTGAGGATATCTTCACTCCCTGGTAGCATCTTTCTTTCTAAATGGTTTTCTGGGTTTTTTGGGGGACGGGAAGGGGTTGTTTTGTTGTTATCGTTGGTGGTGGGTTTTTTGCCTCCACTTTTATCTCAGGCGACTTCCACAAATACGTTGTGATCCACAAATGTCTGTTCACATTAAGAGCAGAACACTAAAAAGTCGACCGGAAATTCCATGTCCATGAGTGGGAGATATTAACTATGGTCTTCATCGAATGATGATCTCCTGGGCCATTTGCTTGGGGACCGTGAGCCAGTATATTTACTCTCTCCCCACCTACCCCAGTCTCCCTGGATATATGCAGGATGTATTTATCATGTCTCCAGCCTCCTGGGCGTGAGGTGACAGGAGAACAGGGTAGAGTACTGGGCATCACAACTTTATCTTCTCAATGGTCACTGCCTCGCCCTATTTTAATTTAGTGCCCCCCTCATTTACCTAGGCAGGATCCTCTCTTTTACCCCTTCCAGAATATAAGACCTCCGTCCTCTGTAAGAGCAGGAAAGGAGTGATCACTCAAATACGCAGAGTCAAGGAGAAGAATCTGGATCCCACTGCTCTTCACACAGATTCTCAGCCCCTCTCCCCATCCTGTAGCCTTGCTATGGCCTCCGCCTTCCACAAGTGCCCGGAGCTGCAAGTATGTCAGTGTTTGATGGCGTGGAGGGAAGTCATAAGGTAAGTCGCACTCTGTTTACACAGTGGTAGCTCAGAATTCAGCTCTAT
>NW_021871559.1:0-797 GCF_006229205.1 Suricata suricatta | reverse complement strand
TTCAGGTCATGATCTCATGGTTGTGTGAGTTCAAGCCCTGTGTCAGGCTCTATGCTGACCACTAGCTCAGAGCCTGGAGCCTGCTTTGCATTCTGTGTCTCCCTCTCTCTCTGTCCCTCCCCTGTTCACGCTCTTGTCTCTCAAAACAATAAATAAATGTAAAAAAACTTAAAAAAAAACTTAAATGACTTGCAATCACAATTAAGATGGCATGAAGGTTATTCAGAGTTACACTGTGAAAGAGACTAGACCTGATGCCTTTCTTTCGAGTCTTAATTCACATCTCCTTTACCCCAATGAAAGGAATGTTGGTGTGGTAAAAAGCATCCTGTGGACTTCTTGGGTCTTTGCTCACTGCTATATACTTCCTAAGTTTTATTTCAGTGCCTAGTTTAGAGTGAGCATTTATTAAACAAAGAAATGAATGATCTAATGAATCCTGATATGAGAAAGTATTATTCTATCATTGTTCTGAAATGAGTGATCAAAGTTGTCTGAGCATCAGCTTGTTAATTTGGTGAGCAGACAGAAAAATCCTCCAAGAGTTAGGTACAGGGAAAGGAATCCCAAAATCAGCACAAGTTAGAAAGCATTGGGTACCTTTTATGGGGCGCCTGGGTGGCTCAGTCGGTTAAGCCTCCGGCTTCGGCTCAGGTCAGATCTCACGTTTGTGGGTTCGAGCCCCGCGTCAGGCTCTGTGCTGACAGCTAGCTCAGAGCCTGGAGCCTGCTTCCGGTTCTGTGTCTCCTTCTCTCTCTGCCCCTCCCCCTCTCATGCTCTGTCTCTCTCTGTATTAA
>NW_021871558.1:0-797 GCF_006229205.1 Suricata suricatta | reverse complement strand
TGTCAGCACAGAGCCCGATGCGGGGCTCGAACCCACGACCGTGAGATCTGACCTGAGCCGAAGCCGGAGGCTTAACCGACTGAGCCACCCAGGCGCCCCATCCCCCTCATTTTTTAAAGAGCAAACAAACAAGGGGTGCCTGGTGGCTCAGTCAGTTAAGCGTCAGACTCCTGATTTTGGCTCAAGTCATGGTCTCGAGGTTCGTGAGTTAGAGCCCAGTGTCAGGGTCTCTGTGCTGACAGTGTGGAGCCTGCTTGGATTCTCTCTCTCTCTCCCTCTCTCTGCCTTTTTCCTGCTCATGCTGTTTTTTCAAAATAAACAAACATTAAAAAAAGAATCCTTTATATAAAGAGCAAAACAAGAGGCAGGCGTCCCCTGCAGTTGGTGCCTGTGTCCTAAGAGGGCCATCCAGGGGCTCAGGCAGCCTCTCAACCCAGCTGGTCTCACAGAGGCCTGGGGGCTTGGGCTCCTCCAGCCCCACCCCCACCCCCGCCTAAAGGTCTGATGGAGAGTTCTAGAGAACACTCTGGGGGAAGGGCTCAGCTGCCGGGCCTCCTGGGTTCCCACACCCAGGGAGTTCCATGGTCCCCCCACATCCCCAGTTGCTCACAAAGAGCCCACAGAGGCCCCCCCCAGCTCCGGGGCCACAGGCAGCGGGCAGGAGCTCGGCTAGACGACCACCCCCGGGGCGGGGGGTCCCCCAGCAAGCCAGTTCCCGTCTGCTTACACAGAACTCTCTGGCGTCCAGGTGTCTGTACTCAGGGCACTCACACCTTCGATCCTACCCACCGCCTGCC
>NW_021871557.1:0-797 GCF_006229205.1 Suricata suricatta | reverse complement strand
GGTTATGTCAGCTTCAGAACTCTGTGGCATTGATTGAAAACCTTGTTGCAACTTCTCCCTCTTCCCAGTACTGCTTACCTCACTCTCTTGGAGACACTATTTCAGTGAGCACTATCTAATAAACACATATACGTAAATCTCTGTCACAGAGTATTTTCTGAGAACTCCTGAGACATAACCTCTAGCTTTTAAAATAATTTAACTCATTTATATTTTTTATAATTCCTGATATGTTTAAGCTTGTATTTTGCCAATATTATGGTTTTGCGATGCTTAATTTGCTTTAATTATTTCTGCTTTATAATAGATTGAGCATGTTTGTTTACTTTTTATAATTTCTTAGAAATTACATCTAAAAATAAAAAAGAAAAGAAATTACATCTTATTTTAGGGGACCTGGGTGGCTTAGTCAGTTAAGCATCTGGCTTTGGCTCAGGTCATAATCTCACCATTCATGAGTTTGAGCCCTGTGTCAGGCTCTGTCCTGACAGCTCAGAGCCTGGAGCCTGCTTTAGATTCTATGTCTCCTTCTCTCTGCCTCTCCCCTGCTTATTCTCTCTCTCTGTGCCTGTCTCTCTCTCTGAAAAATAAACATTAAAAAAAATTAAAGTACAACTTATTTCAATTTATGTAACGATTGCCTCCTAAGTTTCTGGCAAAAATTTAAACATATATCTCTATCATTCTCTACACGGCATAGTATCTATCAGGGAAGAATTTGGGCACCCTTTGTCAACAAAAATAATATGAGATTTTAATTTCAGAATTCTTTTTTGTTTGCATGTTATACAAGAAAA
>NW_021871556.1:0-797 GCF_006229205.1 Suricata suricatta | reverse complement strand
AAAGAAAGAAAGAAAGAAAGAAAGAAAGAAAGAAAGAAAGGAAGGAAGGAAGGAAGGAAGGAAGGAAGGAAGGAAGGAAGGAAGGAAGGAAGAAAGAAAGGAAGAAAGAAAGAAAGAAAGAAAGGCAGGCTCCTTTTAATGCCCATAGTAAACTCTTTATCTCAAGTATGGACATGTGATAAAAAAAAAAAGGTCCTTTTTAACGCACTCTCCTCCAAGCAGAGTGAATGCTGATAACTGTGGGATCTTTTGGTTGCTAAGCACAGCTGAAATATTTATCTTTGGCATTAAGGGCTTCAGACACACTTGAAGCAGTATTGGTGGGGGGGGCTTGGAGACAGAAGCTTGGAAGGACCCCATGTGCTCTGCTGAGAAAAGGGAGAGAGGGTGGGAAGCCAGGAGGAAGGCTGGGAATCAGGGGGTGCGGGTGGGGGGACAAAGAGGGAACCACAGAGGCTGCAGGGCCCAAGAGAGACCCAGGGGAGGAAACAAACCTAATGGGGAGTTTTCAAAGGTGTGGTACCTTCTGGGTTCTGCCTTTCTCTCTAAATCGTGAATCAGTTTGGTTTAAAGAGACAGTGAAGGGGTGCCACGCTATTCAGCTGCCTGAAGCAAACTGTGTCTCTGTCCAGCCCTCTTCCGGCTGGTCACGGCAGGGCTGCCCTTCGCCGGACTGTCCCTCCTGGCCTCGTCTCACCCGTGCCTGGGCCAGAGTCTGCAGGCAGGGGCGACCTGGCCGGGGAGTGGGGGTGGTGGCACGTGAAAGGGGGAGAAGGTGGGAAAGCATGAGGAGGCTT
>NW_021871555.1:0-797 GCF_006229205.1 Suricata suricatta | reverse complement strand
GAAGGCAAAACAGAACAAAACAAAACAGAAACAACAAGCAAATATTTTAAATCAATATCAGAAGTCTTATGAGTGCGAGGTGACTGGGTGAGAAGCACGTCTTAGCCTCCGTGGTGGTCAGTTCAGAACCAGCCCAGCCAGGATCTCTGCACTCAACATGCAGCTTTGGTGTTTTTGAAGACTGATGAAGGAAACCCTTTCCACAAAAATAAAGGATCTTGTGACTACACGTTGTGCATCAAGTACTGCAGTTCTGGTCACACTGAGGATCTGTGCAAGCCTGCAGGCACTTGTGGCCCAAGATGAGAACAGAAGTGAGAGGAAGTCTTAGGAAATCTGCAATTGGGATCCTAAGACAATGCATTCTGCTTGTTTTGTGCATGTTGTATGCTTTCTTCATGTTATTCTTCTAATACTTCCTTGCCTTTTACAAAAGTATTTTAGCTTGTGACAGATGTGTGTGTGGGAAGCTACAAAGTAAACATAATAAGCCAACAACAACAACAACAAAACATTCCCACTCTGATTTTGTCCCACCCGTTACTATCCTGCAGTGCTCAATTTCGCCACAAGATGTCGCCTCACCGCTAGAGTTGCTCTTGAAAAGGTGGGAGAAGTTCTGGACCTGGGCAGTCCTCCGGCTGGCTTTATTACACAGAATATTCGAGTTAGAAGTTTGGAACTGAACATTAATCCTTAACATTTCTTTATTCTCAGCAAGCAAACAAGTATGATTCCATTGTCGGAGGAGTAAAATTTTTCAAGAGCCAATATCTGAGCGTCCTGGAAGTTCCTGC
>NW_021871554.1:0-797 GCF_006229205.1 Suricata suricatta | reverse complement strand
GATAACAGGTTGGAGTTAAAAACCTGGAGTAAAACATGGAAAGCAAACTGAAGTAAGAAAAAATCTTTAAAGTTTGATTTATGAGACTCTCACATCATACTCAATGGTAAAGGAAGAAAAGGATGTCTGCTTTTGTGACCTCTATTCAACACTAGACTGGAAGTTGTAGCCAGAGCATTAGGCAAGAAAAAAGAAGCAAAGGCATCCAAAGTGAACAGGAAGAAGTGAAACTATCTCTATTCATAGACGATATGATTTTATATCTAGAAAATCATTAAAAATCCACAAAAACTACTAGAATTAATAGGTGAACCCAAAGTTGTACGACCAACAAAAAAAAGCAGTGGTATTTTTATACATTACCAATGAACAATCTGAAAGGGAAATTTAAAAAACAATTCTACTTATAGTAGCATCAAAAAGAATAAAATAGTTACAAATAAATCTAAACTGGAAGGCTCAGCACTTGTACACCTCAGCCTGCGGCATCCACCACTTGGCTGACGGGCTACGGCTTAGGCTCAACCACAGACCCCCGTGTTTTCTTTCACCTCATTCATCCTAACCGAGTTTTCCACGGAGACCTGCGGCTTTTGGAAAAGGAGCCAGGAAACTGAGTTGACAGACTTCTATACAATTGTAAAATTACAACAGGGATCTTGTTGATATATTGAAGACTATGGCTATTTATCAGGTCACATGACAGTTTTCTCCTTCAATGCTTCTCTGGAGAAATCACCCAGGTTCCTTCCAGTGGGGGTGGGGCACTTTCAGCTGAGCCAAGGGACTGGGAGGGG
>NW_021871553.1:0-797 GCF_006229205.1 Suricata suricatta | reverse complement strand
CACCACATCTTCTTGATCCACTCATCAGGTGATGGACATTTAGGCTCTTTCCATGTTTGGGCTATTGTTGACAGTGCTGCTGTGAACATTGGGGTACGTGTGCCCCTGTGCGTCAGCACTTCTTTATCCCTGGGGGAGATCCCCAGCGTGCTATTGCTGGGTCATAGGGGAGTTCTATGGATCGTTTTGTGAGGAGCCTCCACACTGTTTTCCAGAGCAGCTGCACCAGTTTGCATTCCCACCAACAGTGTAGGAGGGGGCCCGTCTCTCCACACCCTCGCCAGCATCTATATTCTCTTGATTTGTTCGTTTTAGCCACTCTGACTGCAGCCTGTCTCTTTTCAGAGAAAGTGTTTAAAAACGCTCTGGAACACTTGGAGTCCCTCTGGGGAGAATGAGAAGCGTCGGGCTAGGTTTCAGTTGCCTTGGTTTTTCCCTTCGGGGAAACAGAAATGACCCATTGCTAGCAGCTTGCCGACAGGTGTCGAGGTGGGGCTGTCACAGCCTGCAGAGGCCGAGCTTGGCAGGGCTGGGGCAGCTCTGGGAACGGGTGGGTTGGTGCCTGCACACTAGCACCTGCTCCGGTGGTACATGCAGTGAACCAAGTCAAGGCCAGGACCAGCTGACAGACAGAGCCCTCACACCCATGGCGCCTGCCACATTTTCCTCACCTGCAGAGGCTGCCGTAAAGGGCAAGTGACAACAGGACAGACCAGAAGAGCTGTCGGAAATGTGCCATCGTACCCCACCCTGCCCACGCCTCTGGCCGCTCTTACGGGGGTGGGTTGGGATTTACA
>NW_021871552.1:0-797 GCF_006229205.1 Suricata suricatta | reverse complement strand
CCTCTCTCTCTCTGCCCCTCCCCTGCTCGCTCTCTAAATAAATGAATAAATAAACTTTAAAATAAAATAAAACAATAAAACACAATAAAACTGCTGAAGGCTGGAGCTGAGCCCATCCACAGCCCGTCCTGCTCCTGTGTTTCACCAGTCTGGGCCCCAAGCCCTGTGGGACTGGGTCTGACATCACGTCCCATCAGCCTC
Source organism: Suricata suricatta (assembly GCF_006229205.1). NCBI lineage: Eukaryota > Metazoa > Chordata > Mammalia > Carnivora > Herpestidae > Suricata > Suricata suricatta. The sequence goes on along the minus strand of NW_021871552.1, from coordinate 596 downwards.
AGGAGGATGTGTTTGCGGTTCTGTCGGATGCTGGCAGTGACATTGGTCAGTGTTTCCAGGTTATATTCGGGGGCGGGGCTTTGGCCTAGTTCCCAGGTGACATGAGCAAAGGCTGCCGGTCCCAGTCTCCTTCCTCTTTCTCTCCTGGCGGCTTTGCCCGTGGCCACGTGTGTGTGACACGGGCTGTGACTTACGATGTGCGTGTGCGGGTCACCACCCCGCGGGCGGCCTGATTCAGCACCCCCAGAGACAGGGCAAGCGCCCTCCACGCCCGCTGAGCCTTAGAGGAAGGCCAGAGAGGGACTTCCCGGGTCCTGACTCAGCCCCGATGCGCAGGAAGGGCCGCTCGGGCGGGAGCCCCCCACAGGGGACTGCGGCTGGAACGCTCCCTGTCACCTGTGCCCCCCCCAGCCTGCCGCCACCATCAGCGCGGGGCCACCGTCAGCGTGGGACCCAGGGCCCCGGTGCCCGGCCCAGCGGGGGGAGCGGACCTCTGCACATGCTCTCACAGCACGAAAACGCCTGGCACCTGCTTCACTTGTCTTCCCTCTGCCACGCGGGCTCTGGGTTGAACAGGTCCCCCCGGATTCCTATCC
>NW_021871551.1:0-797 GCF_006229205.1 Suricata suricatta | reverse complement strand
ACCTTGGAAGAAGGACCAAGGAAAATGAGCCAAATCTCATGATTCACTGCCACCTAGGCATAACCATCAGAGCCACTGGGCATAAAGATTCACTTTGGAAAAGGGATTAACATAATTATCACCAAGACAATGGAGAAGCTTCTGTACCTTTCCCAAGAGGAAAGCTGAACCATGTCCCCTATATTTAAATGTAAAGTCATATATGCTATGGAAGTCCAAATCCTACCCTGACTAATGGATCTGCAAAAAAAGCATCCATATCCATATTATCCACTGAATTAACTGAACAGAAACTGAGGAGGTGTTGAAGGTTTTGAATCTTTATAAGCCGGGTGATTTCACAATTGCAGCATTCTGAAGAGATGTGTTAGTGCAATTTTATTTCATCATGGGAGCCTTGAAACTGAGAAGCATGGCAGTACATTAAATTACCAAGACCCTAAACAACCCACGCCTGGGGTTCATTCTTCTTAGTCCATGCAATAACCACAGTACCATCTCTGCCGGGAGTGGGTGTGGGGCCAGTAAGCCACAAATAATGTAAACAGGAGTTGATGCTTCATGCGGGGGGGGGGGTTGCATGACTGGAACTGTGCCTTCATGTGATTTCTTGCATTGTTATCTGTCATTTGTTTTACAAAGTTCTAACACACAAAATTATTTAGAAACTCAGTCAAAGATGGGCAGTACTGTTTCACAAGAGGCCATAAGATACAAGGGACTATCTTCTTAAGAGTCAAGTGCAGGAAAATATAGAAAGCTGATTTTAAATATCATCTTCTTCTATTTTTATCTTC
>NW_021871550.1:0-797 GCF_006229205.1 Suricata suricatta | reverse complement strand
GGGCGCCGGGCTCCGGAGGGGGACGCGTAAGGCGCGGGGGGCGCGGGGCAGCCTAGAGGGTACGCGGGCCCGGGGCGCCGCTGCCAGGGGTGCGCGCGCGTGCGACCCTGAAAGTTGGAGAGCGCGCCCCGGGCGCTTGGCACATGGTGATCGCTCCGCGGGCCGGAGCCCCTGCAAATGACAGTGACGGCAGCGATCCTTACTTTCGGGGTGCGTGAATGCGTCGGTGTCCGTGTGGTCAGAAAGCCGGAGCCCGAGGTGGCAGTCGCGTCTCCCCAGCGCTTGGGACACGGCAGAAAATGGGGCTGGGACACGGCCCTGAGACGCTCGGAGAGGCTGGTTCTGGGGTGTCAGGGGCTTAGTCCCTGGAGCCCAGCTTTTTTGCGTCTTGGGAACAAAGGCTGGTTTCCTGAAGTCCGAGGAAGTGTGTGTGTGTGTGTGTGTGTGTGTGTGGCCGCCGGGTCCGAGGAAGTGTGTGTGTGTGTGTGTGTGTGTGTGTGTGTGTGTGTGTGTGGCCGCCGGGGCCCCGGGGCGCCGGGCCGAGGTGGAGGCCAGGCCACCCGCCATTCACTGGGAAGGATGCTGGGCCATTTTGCTATCAACCCGTTTTTGATCCCTGGTCGTGAGGACCAGCAGGGCGCAGGGACTACTGAATTCGTACACTGAAACTTCCCTCGACTAAACTCTTAATACAGAGGTGAGTGTTGCTATAGGCTTGAAGGGTGTTCTTAATGTATCTTTAAAAGAGTAAGTGGGTAAATTTCACTTGAATGAAAACTTTGATTCCCAGTGAGAGC
>NW_021871549.1:0-1633 GCF_006229205.1 Suricata suricatta | reverse complement strand
AGTTTTTTCTCTGAAATTAAGTGTCTTAAGGTTTGCCTCCCCCTCCGTTTTTATTTTATATTTCCTTCCCTTCCCCTATGTTCATCTGTTTTGTTTATTAAATTCCACACATGAGAAGGATATGAATATTTGTCCTTCTCTACTGACTTATCACACTTGGTAAAATACTATCTCAGCTTATTGCAATAAGCAGAATTTCATTCTTTGTGATCACCAAATAATATTCCTTTCTATAACGACACCACATCTTCTTTGTCTATTCATCAGTTGAGGGACATCTGGGCTCTTGCCAAAATTTGACTATTCTTGATAGAACTGCTATAAACATTGGGGTGCAGGTGCCCCTTCAAATCAGGAGTTTTGTATCCTTTGGGTGAATACCTAGTAGAGATATTATTGGGTCATAAAGTAATGCTATTTTTCATCTGTTGAGGATCCTCCATACTGTTTTCCAGAGGGGCTGCCCCAGTTTGCACTCTCACCAGTGGTTCAAAAGAGTTTCCCTTTATCCATGTCCTTGCCAACACCTGTTGTTCCTGGAGTTGTTCATTTTAGCCACCAGGTGTGAGGTGGTAGCTCATTGTGGTTTTGATCTGTAATTCCCTGATGATGGACAATGTTGAGCATCTTTCAATGTGTCTGTTAGCCATCCGGGAGCTTTCACTGAAAAAGTGTCTCTTCATGTCTTCGGCACATTTCTTCACTGGATTATTTGTATCTTAGGTGTTGAGCTTGATAGCTTCTTTAGAGCTTTTGATACTAATAGTTTATTCTATATATCATTTGCAAATATCTTCTTCCATTCCATTGGTGGTCTTTTAACTTTGTTGATTGTTTTCTTTACTCGGCAGACATTGATAATCTTGATGAGGTCCCAAACGTCATTTTTGTTTTCATTTCCTTACCTCCAGAGACATGTCTCTAAGAAGTTGCTGTAGCCAAGGTCAAAGAGGTGGCTGCCTGTGCTCGCATCTAAAATGTTGAGGGCACTTATGGGGAAGAGCACTGGGTGTTGTATGGAAAACAACTTGAGAATAAAGTATTGAAAAAAAAAATAAAATGTTGATGCTTTCCTGTCTCACATTTAGATGTTCTATTCATTTAAAATTCTTTGTTCATATGGTATAAGAACCTGGTTCTCGTTCATCCTTCTGCATGCTGCAGTCCAGTGTTCTCAGCGCCACTTGCTGAAAAGACTGTCTTTGTTCCTTTGGATATTCTTTTCTGCTTTGTCAAAGAGCAGTTGGCCATAGATTCGTGGGTCCAATTCTGGGTTCTCTATTCTGTTCCAAGAATCTCTGGGTCTGCTCTTCTGCCAGAACCATGCTGTCTTGATGAGTCGTTTGGTAATACAGTTTGAAGTCTGGAATTGTGATGCCTCCAGCTTTGCCCTTCTTTCTCAACATGACATTGGGTTCTTGAGTTAACTTTATATTTTGGATGCAAATTCTAAGAGCACTGGCCAGCATAGACCAGTTTAGATCCAGGATAGCTTCACCTAGGACATGGACTATGAGGTGTCAGACACTTACCAGGATAATGTTAAAATCTCCACCCACTGGGGAGCCCAGCCTTCGTGAATACAACATACGATATGCATTTCAGCTTCTTTCCTCAGCATACATGTGCTTGC
>NW_021871548.1:0-7511 GCF_006229205.1 Suricata suricatta | reverse complement strand
GTAAATATTTGATAAGCACGTATTTTCTGGGCCACTCTGAAACCATAGGACATAGAAAACTTTGTTCACGAGGTCCTTCCTGGATTCTTCCCTGTTAACCATACCTAGTTTGTATCATAATGTAGTAACGTATGGTGAGTGCTCTCATGCTGGGGCAGCTTTTCTATGTACATTATTGTTTAGAGAGGGAGGTGAAAAGTAAACACTTTTCCGGAATCTGCATAATTTTGATTATGATTAACTCTAAATAATCTTTCTGCAAAAGTGGTCCATCAGAGAAGAGCCTGGGTGTGGCTCATACAAACTGGAGGAGATTTTGTTGCATGAAATAAGAATCACACAGGAAAAAAAAAATCCTCTATGAAATCACATGGAATCTGAAACAAGTCAAAATTGGGGCACCTGGGCGTCTCCTTTGGCTAAGTGCCAACTTTGGTTCAGGTCATGACCTTGTGATTCATGAATTCGAGCCCCGTATTGGGTCCCACACCCAGTGAAGCCTGCTTGGGACTCCTGCTCTGTCTTCTCTGCTCCTGTGCCACCCATGCTTTCTCTCTTTTGAAAAATAAATAAAGTTTGAAAAAAACATTAAAGTAAGTGACAGTCATCGAAGTGTGGATTAGAATATTGCCAGCAACTGAGGAAATGTTGAGAAGATAATGGCATCTCGAGGTGTCAGCAGGGGGACCTCTCAGGCCCGTCACTCATAATCAATGGCAGATCCACCAGGAAGGGAAAGTCTTCACGTTCCACAAACTCAACGGTGGAGGCCGGTTATACTCTCCTATTCCCGCCAGAGGAAAAGACGGTTCCATATCTTTCCCAGGCAACAGCTCAACCCCTGAGAACCCACATTCCTTCAAACTACCATTTTATTACAAAGAACTTTAGCTTATAAGCAACTTCTCAACTCATCCCTTGTCTCCAGAAAAGCAGGCCTTCTTCTGTATTCCCTGGACTCAGCTACGGTGTTGCCTAACCAGTTTGGCACTAATTCCAAATCCTGTTTTTCCAGAATGAACCCATCATTTGGCGGTAAAATACCTGGCAGTGCTTATTTAGAAGTTTAAATGTAACAAGGTTCACTTATGTAGGATGAATCAATATGGGATTTCTATTGTACAGCACAGTGACTGTTTCCTCCCCTTGAAATTTGCTGGAAGAAAGCATCTCAAGCATGCCCCCCCCTCACACACACATGCTAATCTTAACTGTGCTGGGTGAGGCATTTGTTCATGAGTTTGATTTAGGTAATGATTTTGTAGGCAGAGAAGCTTAGGGGTCCTTGGAATAGGGGAGAGAAGACTAGATTGCTAAACATAAGAGAAGTCACAGTCATTTCTGAATGATGCCTGCTACTTATCTTAGCACCTGTTTTGAGAACTTCCTGGGATATATGAAAATTGCAGAATAACAGAGATCAGTAGTTAATGATATTTTAAATGTATTTATTTTTGACAGAGAGAATATGGGTGGGGATGGAAGAAAAGGAGGGCAGAGCATCCAAAGTGGGTTCTACATTGACAGCAGAGAGCCCCCTATGGGCACACACTCACAAACCTTGATATCATGATCTGAGCCGAAGTCGAAATGTTTAAAGGACTGAGCCACCCAGGTGCCTATTAATCAGTAGTTAGCAAGCAGCAAAAGAATGTAGAAACAGGGGTGCCTGGGTGGCTCAGTCCGTTAAGTGTCCGGCTTCGACTCAGCTCATGATCTCATGGTTCGTGGGTTTGAGCCCCACATGGGACTCTGTGCTGACAACTATCTCCGAGCCTGGAGCCTACTTCGGATTCTGTGTCTCCCTCTCTCTTTGACCCTCCCCTGCTCACGCTGTCTCTCTCTGTCTCTCAAAATTGAATGAAAGACATTTAAAAAAATGTAGAATCAAACAGCCACTACCAGGCATGCAGATGGTCTAATCATAGAAGATGCAATAAATCCATGATATATAATCTCCCACTGCTAAATCCAGAGTAGAGACTGATTTGACACACATTCGCCTGTGGGTTTTGTGGGAATTGAACACTTACTATGAGCACCCAAGTAATGGAATAAGGGCACCAGACACCTGACGATGCCTATCCTTCCTGGTCCGGTGACTTCAATCAATTAGGAACTGGACTCTCAATTTAAGATGACTTTTGGCTGATTTGAAAATAAAATGTCCTTTGACATATCCCTTGACATATATGCATGTGTGCTCAGTGTAAATCTGATAGATTGGGGATATAGATTGGGAAATATACCTGGTGTTCTTTTCTTGCAAGTCAACCCGGTTCTTTTCCTATGTTTTGGTTGGTGGTATCCTTTGGTTCAGCAGCCACCAAGACTGAAATCAATTGTGGGTTATAATTTCACAACATGTATGGATATTTACTGTTTTTTTTTTGTTTGGTTGGGGTTTTTTTTGGTTTGTTTTTTTATTTATTTTTGATAGACAGAGAGAGTGAGAACAGGGGAGGGTCATAGAGAGAGGGAGACACAGAATACGAAGCAGGCTCCAGGCTCTGAGCTAGCTGTCAGCACAGAGCCCAACACGGGGCTCGAACCCACGAACTGTGAGATCATGAACTGAGCGGAAGCCAGACGCGTAACCGACTGAGCCACCCAGGCGCCCCAGATATTTACTGTTTTCATCTTCAGCGACAGTTGGATGTTTTTAAATGGAATACAAGGTGCTGAAGGAGTATGCACAAGAAGCACGGACTTTAATGAGAAAGTGTGAAATGTAGGCACCAAAACATGCAGTTCTCTGTTCCCATATATCTGCTTTTGGGGTTCAGTAAAAAGCGAGCACCTACCATTGAGACTGGAAATATACAGCCAAACCAAATTTTCAGTTCCTTCAATCTGTTCACTGAGGGGCAGTCCAGAGTGGGGCCGAAACTGGAAGGTCTTCCGAAGAAGGTGCATCTGAGTGGTGCTGTGCAGGGAGAGGGTTTTAGGCTTCTGAATTCTCTACCCTATGGTGTTCTGCCTGGTCCATTCCTGACTGTGTGCAGGGGACAGTAGCAGGCTGCTCTTAAATGTGCCCCTTTGCCATGTTGATTATTTTGAAGGAAAAGCTACTTAAGAAACAGCCGATGTAGTAGGAACACTCTGCCCCCCAGCTGTCCCCCAAAAGCAGGAAATCAATCTTCCACGTAATAGACCCCCATCCTGCACAGAGAGTTAAGGAGACACTCTTACCACCACAGACAGGGAATTTAGAGCTGAGCAGTCTTCAAGAACAAACCTTGTTACTGTTCATTAGTTTGCAACCAACCACTAACCAAATTCCAAATAGAATTTCATACTAATTGAAATCCCAACAGAAGTTCCCTTTCTGCTGTGAAATACTCACAGATGTAATGTCTCTTTCTCTATAAAGCAGAAAAACTATCTGCATTGGTCCTTTCTAGAGGTCTCAATTTCATAATTTGGTTTGAGGGTGCATGTATTTCTTTAGAGATTTTTTCTCCTGTGTTCTGTCTCTGTCAATTTGATTATTATGCCAGCTAAAATAATCTTGAAAAATAAAGGAACATTAATTCGCCCCAATGATTTCCCATGGTATCCTAAATAATCTATGCGCAGTGCTGAACATCGGTACAAGCCTCCTTAAAATAAGCAATCTATTTGCATACATAATGATTCTTTTTGATCTGGTTTAGGCATCATCTAAATTTGAGATGCCTTTTCTAACACCTTATTGCAGTGATGAGGGTGATAGTCACTGTGTCAGATGCTGTGATACAATGTTGGTATAAATAGTCATTTTTAATGATGTTCCTGGATGTCCACTTGGGCTTCTCACAGAAGTGAATGCCAACAATAAGTGAGTTGCTTAGAGTGCCTCGTGACACATCTCTGGTCAGTGAGATGGAGGAGACTCGCCTGTGGAGGACGACGGTCCTGAATGCAAAGGAAATAACTTCATCATGAAACAGGGTTTGAGGGGCACCTGGGCGGCTCAGTTGGCTAAGCGGCCGACTTTGGCTCAGGTCGTGATCTCACACTTGTGGGTTCAAGCCCCATATAGGGCTCTGTGCTGACAGCTCAGAGCCTGAAGACTGCATCGGATTCTGTGTCTCCCTCTCTCTCTGATCCTCCCCCGTTCACACTCTGTGTCTCTCTCTTTCAAAAACAAACATTAAAAAAAAAAGTTTGTGAAACAGGGTTTGATGCCCCGTGGCAGGATCACCATATTGGGGCCATGAGAGAGAAAAGATGAGCACAATACCTGCATATGGATAATGTCGCAGCAAAAATGAGTAAAAAAGAGGCTACCTCCTATGATGCCTCAGTCACTTTATCAGACATGGGCTTTCTTCTTATTCCTTGTGTTCATAATAGAAAGTATATATCTTATTTTCTAGAAATATTACTCTTCTTGGGATAGCTGAACATAAATAAGAGCTACAAAATAAAACATTATTATATTTCCATTGTATTCATATTAAATATGAGTAAACTGCTACTCAACTTGATGGGACAGGATTTCACAGCAGATAAAAATCCTATTTACACACACACACACACACACACACACCAAAAAAATGGGTGTAAGTACAGTAAGAGCTATGAAAGACCATGGGAATTTTTGGCCTAAAAATTGGGGGGACTGTTTGAAGCAAAAGTGCTCACCGCCCCTGCCTGCTGACATGAGTCCCCACTATGGGGGGGGGGGCGTCAGGTAACAGAGAGCCTAGAGCTCATGACTACCCTAATCACAGGCTAAGTGGTAATGAAGGAGGTACCTGCCAGCTATGAGTCAGCATCCCTGGAAGATCATCCATGTACAGTGGACCCAACCTACATTGGGTGTAGACACCTGGTATACTAGCACTTTGTGGAACTACAGCACATGCCTTGCTGACCCTGCCTATTATAGCATCCAGGAGGATCCTTCAGTTCCCAATTTGACTCTGCCACATGACATTGTAAAATGATGTCCAAAGAGCTAACAGCATCCAAAACTACCTGATAAATTACTAACCTCTGTCATCCAGCAGCAACTGCTAGTAAGGGATATGCAGGATATCAATATATTATGAAGAAAATTACCAGTTCCCTGATCTCTGGAACTCACCATATTGGCCAAGTCCCCAACTCTTATATTTATTCTTAGAGAACACCATCAAGAGCTGCCTCGAACTTTGGACTGATTGCAGGCTCTCTCCAATCGCCTCCCCACATTTCAAAATATTTCTCTACATGTGCTTTTAATAGGTCTTACATTTCTCTCTAAAGAGTGGCCCATCGTCATTTTTCATCTACATTCAATCCCTGTCAGTGCTAAATGTTTGAATTAGGACCATGGTCCATTGGTCTTGAATCCCTCTATTCTCAGTTAAGAGGTCAGTAGGACACTCTAATCATAACACAGACAAAGAGCTGTCTGAGAGTCATACATAACTGGAAAACAAATGTGGGAGATTGAGAGGAACTGGAGATACTTAACAAATGAAACAAGTGAAGATTACGTTTCATTATTCAGAGAGTCAGTTGTGCGAACTGGAAACAGGTGTCCTTTCTCCACATGCAGAATTCATGCAATTCTTCTTCCTGTAATTTTCCTCTCTCATGACTTGCCTCTTATTGGAATATTTTTCTGCTACCTATGGAGTATTTATTACACACCCTGCACTGTCATGTGTGTGCATTCACTTGGTTGAAGAATCAAAATAACCCTACCATCATGACCTGGGACCCAATCCTTTATTAGGAACCATGGGTGCAGAGATTTAGGAGTTCCTGGGTAAGTCCAGGTTGAGCCTTTGAAACTAAAACATATTTGGGTAAATCTGTGGGGATCTTCTCTAAAGTCTCCTCAGTGGAATGCCTAGGGAACTAGAGGAGGTGATTGCTCACCAGGGCAGTGGTTGGGGTGTCATATGAGAAGTTATGCTGACTTGTGACTGTGTAGCATGTTGTTTAGAGAATTTGTTAATGAGGCTTTGTGTCGGTTCAAGCCCTCTGCAAGGAAAACTGACTAAAAATATAGATCCCAAGAAGCACAATCAAGAAATACTTGAGGTAAACTGTCAACAGTACCCTTATTTTTCTGTAATGTATCCAGTTTGATGTCCTAGGAGTTATAAGGCAGAGAAAATGCTGTAATAGATGAAGTGTGGGAATTATAACCATTCATTCTTTAAAGTCTGGAGCCACTGAGAAAATGACTACCAGGTATCTCTATCTATCTATCTATCTATCTATCTATCTATCTATCTATCTATCTATGTCATCTATTTATATGCAGATTTACATCATCTAAACCCATATCATCATCTATATCTATCTAATTATATCTATATCTATACCAAAGAGGTGGTAGATGCTATCTTTTATCTACATTTTTAAATAAGGTAAGGTAGGTTAATATTAGTGGCAGGATAGTGTGCCATTCATTATATACAAATGTTAACACATTAAACACTGATAGGTTGTATTTATGAAAATATATGAAGATCACATCTAGATACAGGTATGCCTTCAAATGCTTGTATGATCCTTGTTCAAAATAAAGGTTGCAAGCATTCAAGAAGCATTCTAGTTCTGGGCACCTGGGTGGCTCAATCTGTTTGGCATCTGACTTTGGCTCATGTCATGATCTCATGGCTGGTAGGTTTGAGTCCAAGACCAGCTCTGTGCTGACAGCTCAGAGCCTGCTTCAGATCATCTGTCTCCCTCTCTCTCTGTCCCTCCCCGACTTGCACTCTATCTCTCTCAAAAATAAACCAAATGAAAAGTGAAGCATTCTTGTTCTGATATGATGACCTAGGAGTACTAATTTCAATAATTTTTAGGACTGAAGTAATTATTAAGAAATATCGTTGTACAATCATATACCCTTTGGGGAAGGAGGTATCCTCTACCGATATCTGGGAAGTCGTTTTCATCGCGACCACTTCAAGTAGTATTCTCCACTTTTATCCATTCATATTGCAAAGATATATCGGTATTTTACTAGCATCCAACTACTTTTTGTTTATTATGTAATGAATTTTTAAGGATTTATTTTCATTCCAGTTAAAATATGTGTGTGCTCATCACAACAGTTGCATTCCTTAATTTCCAACATGTATTAATCCATTCCCCCACACACCTTCCCTCTGATGGGGACCATCAGATTATTTTCTATAATAAAGGATTTATTTCTTTATTTATCTCTACTGTCAAGAAATGATTAAATTCCTGGTGGAGGAGTGAACTATGAGCTCCCTAAAAGGTCTTTTCATTGCCCTTCTGATTTTTGAATAATATAACTCTAATATGTTCTCTTTTGCTTTGTTCTCTCCTGTTGTCATGATATGTGCAAGCAGTTCCTTACTCCTTTGCGCAGCCAACAGAGGACGCCTACTACACAAAACAAATTCACCTAATGTCCCCTCTGCCCTCTACAACCATGGCTTTCTGTAATAGCTACATGTAGGGACAAAGAGTGACCAATTTTGGTCCATAGATTGGGACATCCTGACAACACTTGTCACCTTGAAGAAGCTATAGAAGATGGGCCCTTCACC
>NW_021871547.1:102139-204376 GCF_006229205.1 Suricata suricatta | reverse complement strand
CTTCCCCCTCAACCCTCAGTTCATTCTCAGCATTCAATAGTCTCTCAAGTTTTGCATCCCTCTCTCTCCCCAACTCTCTCTCCCTCCTCCGCTCCCCCTGGTTCTCCATTAGGTCTCTCCTGTTTTCCTGCTAGACCTATGAGTGCAAACATATGGTTTCTGTCCTTCTCTGCCTGGCTTACTTCACTCAGCATGACACTCTCAAGGTCCATCCACTTTCCTACGAAGGGCCATATGTCATTCCCTCTCATTGCCATGTAGTAAGATGTGAGCTCTTTGTGTGCAGTCTTTCATTTATGCATGTGAGAGGGTTTTCTTATTTTTTTGTTTAAATATTTTTACATTGTAGTACTTGTTTTGCTTGTTGGTGGTGTTTGCTTATTTAATACATTCGGTCAAGGACAGAAATTTAAAAAAAATAAATAAAATTGAAGTCAAAAGTGGAAAAAAAATTTTTTTAAGTTTACTTATTTATTTTGAGAGATACAGAGACAGCATAAGTGGGGGAAGACAGAGAGAAGGAGAGAGGGAATCCCCCAAGCAGGATCTGGGCTTCCCACGCAGAGCCCTTCATGGGGCTCAAACCTACAAACCATGAGATCCTGACCTGAGCTGAAACCAAGAGTTGGATGCTTAATGGACTGAGCCACTCAGACCCCCCAGAAGTGGGTATTTTTAAAGGGAAAGAAGTTCATAGAAACCAGCGGTGTAGTGCTTGACATTTACAAAGAGGTTTTTAATTCATTATCTAATTTGAACCTGTGGGGATAAGCATTTTACCTAACCCTGTTTTATGAACTGAGACATGATGGAGGAGAAATGATGTGATTAAGGCCATCAAACAAAGAAGCCAAAGACTTAAATCCTTATCATTAGATTCCAAATCCCTATCTTTTCCTAATACTTTCTAATTTTGGTTTGAGTAACAGGTGTAGCTATTTTTACACTTAATAATTTAGTGTTTTAAGGGCTCCCACATGGCTTAGTTGGTTGAGTGTCCAATTCTTAATTTTGGCTCAGGTCATAATCCCAAGGGTGTGGGATTAAACCCCATGTCGGGCTCCACGCTGAATGTGGAAATTGCTCGCGATTCTCTCCCACCCTCCCCCCCCCCTCTCTCCTGTCCCTCTCCCCAACTTGTGCTTTCTCTGTCTAAAATAAAAATACAGAGGAGCCTGGGTGGCTCCGTTGGTTAAGCATCCGGCTTCAGCTCAGGTCATGATCTCACAGTTCGTGGGTTTGAGCCCCGCATCGGGCTCTATGCTGACAGCTAGCTCAGAGCCTGGAGCCTGCTTTGGATTCTGTGTCTCCCTCTCTCTCTGACCCTCCCTTGCTCATGCTGTCTCTCTCTGTCTCTCAAAAATAATTAAATAAAATAAATAAATAAAAATAAAAATTATAGTGTTTTATTGTATATTTTATGTATTTTGATATATTTTAGATACAAAATATTCACTCTAGTTTATGTTATGTTATTGTGTTAGAATTTATATTGTTATTACCCACTCAGAAAATAATAAAAGGAAATGGTGATTTTTCAAAATGTTCTAATATTTTATTTGAGTCATCAGCATTAACTAATTAATAAATAATTGGGATCAGGTGTACATATAAATTTCCCAGGCATGATAAATAAATTTGCTGATAACAACAGATATGGGAGACATTAAATTAGTCAGTCTTGGCCAAACAGTCTCCTTTCTTTTCCTCTCCTCACCTTCTCTCCCTTCTTCCCCTGTGTCTTCTTTCTTCCTTTTTTCTTATTTCTCCAGTCAGTGAAGGGATAATTTATGAGAAGCAAGAAACCCTTCAGACTCAATCAAAATTGTGCTTTTTTGCTTAATACATTTATACATTCAATTCATTCAACAGTGAATATCTATTACGTTGCTACATTGCTTTCCTGTTGCTGCTGTAACAAACCAGCACAGACTCGGCAGCATGAAGCAGACGTTTCGTTGCCCTAGTTCTGCAGCCAGCGGTCTACGGTGTCGCGGTCCGCCTTTCTTCTGGGCTTTCAGCGGGGAGAAAACCCACCGCCTTGCCTTTTGCAGCTAATAGAGGCCACTTGCCTTCCTTGGCTCCTGGCCCCTTCCTCTTTTCTCTCCAACTTCTTGCTTCTCTTGTGACATCTCCTACTTCTTTGCCTTTGACTTTCGTGTCTCCCTCTCATAAGAAACCTTGTGGTTACATTGGGCCCTCTGAATAACTCCGGATAATCTCCTGAGGTGAAAATCAGCTGATTAGGAACCCTTTCCATCTGTAACCCTAAGTCCCCATTGCCAGAACCTGCTATTCACAGGTTCTAGGGACTGGGACATAGACCTCTTTGGAGATTGGGGATTTTGTATCTACTATATAGCAGGTACCATGCCCTTATATTCTGTTGGATTCAGTTTTGCTAATTAGATGTAGTTATCCCTGACAGCTGGAGATCTGGGTATCTCTGTTTTTCTACTGGAGTGCTCATATGTCCAACGTCTGCCTCTTCAGACACACAACAGATACACCATCTTGCCCAGCATCTGATGTCACAACTGACCTTGAGAGGAGCACCTCTATTTGAGGTGGTACCTGTGGATCACTATTAAGCCCACTAACAACAAATCCAGGAAGGCCTCTCATTACTGAATGATGCTCATTTTTTAAATTATAATTCTCTCTCCTTTCACAGGTTAACTAGTACTAAGTGTAAAAGTTGTTCTTTCTTGGCCTCATCCACTTTCACAAGTATGGAAATAGGGAAATGTGTGGAGTCTAGCATCTCAATGGGACACCTTGGCAAGTGAAAGGAGGCACTATTAATAATCATGCAGGGGGGCCTGAGTGGCTCAGTCAGTTGAGCATCTGACTTTGGCTCAGGTCATGGTCTCATGGTTCATTGAGTTTGAGCCCCACTTCGGGCTTGCTGCTGTCAGCACAGAGCCTCCTTTAGATCCTCTGCCCCCTTCTCCCTCTGCCCCTCCCCTGCTTGTGCTGTCTGTCTCAAAAATAAACAAAACATCAAAGAAGATAATCATGCAGGAACAGTCGGTGTAAAAGAGGACTATCTTGGGAATAGTGGGCCATCAGGTCTCCCTCTGTATTGAACCCAAATGAGTAACAGCCATTAACACTGATGGTAAAAAGCATATTGAGTACTCCATTGGCTGAGAGCTCTGTGATAGAAGCTTGATGTCCTTTGCTTCATTTAATTCTTACAACAATTTTATAAGGTAGGCATTATTATTATTATTATTATTATTCCCTAGTTTAGAGTTGAGGGAAACAAAGCTCAGAAATTTAAATACCTAGCTTCAGCTAGTAAGTTGCTAAGTTAGGATTTAAACGTAATTTTGTAAAGCACTAAGTCAAATGCTCTTTTCTATTATATTGCCTTCCAGAAAATTATGGTCGCCAGCTGGGTATGGTTGGGTGTTTTAAGAGATGTTAGATGTTAGAAATACACAATGCCTATGATAAACCAGGAGCTATAATAGATACTTTTTCTTGTCTTTCCTTTAGGTCTGTCAGTTTGTTGTCTCTGTAAATGGGCTCAATGTGCTGCATGTAGACTACCGGACGGTGAGCAATCTGATTCTGACAGGCCCTCGGACGATCGTCATGGAAGTCATGGAGGAGTTAGAGTGCTGAGCAGGTGGACATCCTGGCCCTTAAGTGGCCTGAGGATGGCCAAAGCCAGGACAACACAAAGCAATGCAATGACAAGACTTCCATACCAGTGGATGGTTTTGGACACACAGATGTTTTCTCCATACATAACACATCTTGATTTGAGTTTTGTACACTGTTTGAATGTGGAAGAACCGGGTGGATTATCTATAAAACAAAACAGAGCAAAACAATTTATGTCAGTATAGAAAAACATTGAGAAATGGAATTTTCTTACATAGTAGAATTGCCTTACTTGATTTCCATATGTAGTTCTTACCCATTGTTTTTATCTTAGTTTGCAGAAAGTTGTCAACATGCTAAAATCCCTCATAGGAACCAAGAGCGTCGTTGTTACAGATTTTAAATGGTTCTCCTACCAAAATGAGCATGGAACTGTTTACTAACGGATCTAAATTTCACCAAGCTTCAAATAACACAACCTCCAAAGGAATATTACCTGTTAACTAGCATTTTGAAGAAGGTTCTAAGGCATTCAAGTGCTTAAAGCCATTGAAAAAAAATGGCTTTTTCTTAATTTCCTTTAGTATCAACTTTTAACATATGTTTTCAATTATGGCATCAGTTAGAAAACAAAAACCATGTGATGATATGGGTGGGAGAAATAGGGAGATAATACTTACATTTATGTGCTGTGACTTCTTTCTGACCCTAAATAATTTTCTACTATCAATCAGCTACAGAAGCCTTCTAGAGTTAATCCAGAATATGTTGAATGTCAAAACAGAGGAATTTGTATATATACATATCAAGCCTCTGGCAAGATTTCACGTTGAAGTTGTCCCTTTTTAAGTGAAGTATTCTAGGACTTGGCCCATATGTGATAAAACTTGAAATTAAATTGACTTGTTGGCTTGAATTTTTACTAACTTTCTAGTGTGACGTAGTCTAAGGGCACAACATGTCCTACTCATTTGGTGGGATTATTTTTCACCACAACATCATCTTGTGTTGTAATTTTTCAGCTCACTGTATATATGCACATTTCTTTTTTTCTTTTTTCCTTTTTTTTTGATTTAGAAAAGAATGCATTTGGGGATTTGTTGTGTAGAGGAAATTCCTCAAAGTGCCAAATTAGGTAGTCAGGGAATGCTAAATTCCATTCTGAACAACTGGGTTTCTTTCTTATCACATATTCACAAAATAGAGTGTGAATGTCCTACCTCAGCCGTTCTTTTTGTGATAGGTTATCATGTGTTGGTACTGGTAGGATGGACATGCCATGCTCAAGATGTTACATATATATGTTTCTGGCAACCCACATTTTCTGATCTGTAGCATTAGTCAGAAAGTAGGATCTGAAGTAACAGAATGTCTAATGTTAGTCCTCTCAATCTATATTTGGGAACTAGTACTGCCTCTGGTGTGTATGTGCATTTATACTGTATGCCAGGCTTTGTGCTACGGCACTTGACATATGTGATCTCGTTGAATCTTCATCAGAACCCTGAAAGATAGGTATTTCCACCCTCATTTTTCAAGTGTGGAAACTAAATCTGAGCACCCTTAAAAACAGTCTCAACGTTCACACAGCTGCAAGAACTACTAAGGTTCAAACATGGGTTTATTTCCTGCATTAACACCCATGGTACCATCCCTCCCCGAGCCTCTCCTCATTTAGGGACCTACTGTTGTGGGCTTCTTTTGTGTCCGGTGCTGTGCTAAAACTATCCGTCACTTACTCCTCCTGACCTGTGAGCTCAGTATCGTCACCATCTCCATTTTACACCTGAGGAAATGGACTCCTAGAGAGCTTAGTCATGTGCCTAAGGTCACACAGCTAGGAAGTGGGAGACCTTATGATTCAGCTTTAAAGTTTTTATAATGTCTTTAAAAGATGAGTTTCTTAAATACTTTCTGTGACCAGGTGTTCATTAAGCAACTAAAGAGGAAGGACCACCTTTGAGAATGGCATTTTCTCCTTGCCAGCCATCTGTACTTTGTACTGGTGTCCCAGTGCACCTCATCTTAGGCCATGGCATCCTGTCACTTCCCTTCAACCAATCTAAGCACCAGAGATGCATCTGCCTGTCTGTCTTCCACACAGCCTCCTTCCTGCAGGTGGAATTTCTTTGATCTGGAGAGTGTTATGGATCTCTTTGGTCAAATGAATACTAAGGGAAGGAGAGAAGGAAGGAAAAAAGGAGGACCTATTTTTTCCTTTGGCTCTTATAACCTTACGTTTAAAGGCCAAGTGCCCAATAATTCTACTTAAGGCCAAGAGGGCTTTACCTTAGCTATTCCTCAGCCCACTGCTGACATCCTTATAATGTGATTAAAGTGAATGATCCCATTCCTGTAGGGGCACTAGTTAGCTCCCTCCAGCCTTTGCACAATTCCTCCTCTCTGAAATATTAGTTCACCTTCTTTGCCTGGAAAATCTGTCTAATCAACTCCCCTTAGATATTATCTTCTCTGAGAAACCTTTGCCAGCTCCCTAGTTCTGGGATTGATTCCTCTTCTCTAAATTCCCGGGCCCTTATGCATCAACGCCCTCTAATTACACCACTGAAATTTGCTTTGAGGTTGTCCATCATGTTCTGTCTCCCTAACTACACTGTGGGTGTCTGCAGAATGTTCCCTTCACCTGGCCCGGTTTGTGACACAGTAGTGCATCCGCTATCCATGGGTCCCCAACAAACCATTCCTGAACATAGCTTATGACACTCTATGTGCCCATGATCCTGTGGGTTGGCACTTTGGGCAGAGTTCTGCTGGGAATGGCCACCCAATGTGGTGCTGGTTGGGTTCCCACAGACATTTGTGGTCTGGGATGTGTCTGTCTCACAGCTGGCTGGGGCCGTTGGCTGAGGTGCCTCCATTCTACCCCGTGTGGCCTTTCCCCACAGCTGCCCAGCCTTCCTCAGTTAGGCCTCATGAGATCAAATAAGGTGAAAATGAAAACTGTAGGACCCTCTGTGGACTCGCCTGGAGAGTCACACAGTGTTACTTCCGTAGCACTCTGTTGGTCAAAGCAAGTCGCAAAACTAGCTCAGATTCAAGAGGTGAGAAATAGATCTACCTTTCTTTAATGGGAGGAGGCCACTCCCCAGTTCATGAGGCTTGTTGGGGCTGCATCCTGGGCTAGATATCAGTCTTCTGCCCTCCAATGACGTGTCCTTAACAAGATAGCTTTCTGTGGTTCATGCAGGTATGGGGAAGCTAGCCTTCGGCTCTGGGATAGTCATAAAATGCAAGGGGCACCATGCACTTATGAAGGTGAAGGACATACATTGTAACTGACTCAGGCTTTGGATTGTTAAATCATAGGAACCTTTTTCCTATGTATGTGTGCGTGTGTGTGTGCTTATGAACGTGTGTGATTTCCCTCACTGAGCATCCCTGAAATGGCTTTGTTTGTTCCCAGAGAAAACACTTTGGTTTTTCAGGTGTTTGTGTAATGTGTCCATATTTCTGTGATGGAGGTGGAAATCTTTTTTGTTTGTTTCTTCATTAGCATCATATGTGCTATTGGTGCAAATTTAAAGCCACGTTTGTTATTTCTGCCGTAGAGAGAAAAATGCAGTTGCTTTTTGGGTTGGTCCTATTGTGTGGTGTTTTATGATTAATCTCTGATAAATAATTACAGAAACTGATAGGAGGGTAGTTGAGAAATGATGGGTCGCAGGAAGAAGATATCCACGTTTGAGTAGATTAGATGCAGTCAGCTTTTACCACCTTTATAAAAGGTGAATGCCCCGGGCTGGTAGCAATTAACAATTAAAAGTCATTGCTTTCAGTTCAAAATGGAGTCTCACATTTCCAAATACTCTTTTCAAATATTTGTGACAATAATCTACTCTGAAGACCCATTTTAAACTGACATTAACTGTTCTCTCCTGCTGAGTATTTATCCTGTTAAATTTTTGATCAGAATAACTCTGCAATGTTTGAGATTTGCCAACTGGTTAGTCCGTCGATACCATTGTTTTAGCCGTTTATGGTAGGATTTCAGGTGTAATATGCCCTTCCTCAGTTCAACACAAAAGGACAAATCTACAGCGTACCAAAATGAAATTCACCATCAAAGTTGCATATATTATCAAATGCATTAATATATGTACTTAATATGTTTATTTTTAAATTAGGTTGAATTTATGTTTTCCTTAAGAATTGTAGCATAATACTTAAAATATGAAAATAGATTGTATAGTATGAAATAAATGTTAAATTTTTAAAACAGTGACTTTACGTTTACAGCGTTTCCTGTCTTTTAGAACAAATTAGCCATTTTTTATCCTAAGAAAGGGTTGCATTATAAAGTTGGTCTACTACTAACCTATCAGAGAAAACACATGGGACTCATATCTACTTCTCTAATGCAGCCAAAAGTGCCATTTGTAACACTACTTAATGATGGATGTTTTTTGAAGCTCTTTTGCCTGAAAAAAAAAATGCATTAAAAAGCTTTTTCTGTACTGTATTTGATTTGGAATCATTTTCTCCCTGGTATTTTATCCTATTATTGATGAGTATTATGGAATAGTCTATATGGAAAAATGTTATATAGTTATTTACTACTCTGGGAGAATGTTAGTTCTTTTTCTATTTTCAACTAATTAGGAAATTGAGTACATAATTCAGTATGTATAGGGGCAGGGTACAATATGAGGGTAAGTAATTATTTAAATTACACTCAGTATTAACCAGAGGAACTTTACATTTTTCTCTCATGTATCCCTTCATTCACTCACTCATTCATTCATTCATTCAAGGAATCTCGCTGAGACTGTGTTTTGTTAAACACTGTGTATATGCCCTGGGAATACAAAACTGAGTAGGTAGGACTCTGAATCTAGCTCATCCTTTGAGTCACTTTTGGGCTTGCCTCCTAAAAGTGTTCTCTCCATGGAGGGATGGGGGGTGTGAAATCATGGTGTTAAAGCAGGTGGTTTAAGGCCAAAAACCACTCTCTAACCCAAGAACCAGAACACTGTGACAGTAACTTACATCTAACTGTGTCTTCCTTCACAACCACGCCCCCCCCACTTTCCCTTACCCCAGGTCACCACTGTGGAGAGTGTTGAGTTTACCATTCTTTTGTTCTCTATAATTGTTTACATTTTTTTAAATGATCTTTATTAAAAGAACATCAAGTTTTATATAATCTTCTGAGATTTACATGTTTTCATTGAGGAGTATATTACTAAGATTCTTCTAGATTTTGGTGTGGAGTCAGTATTAATTCATTTTTCACAGCTCCATAAATTTCTAGGGTACAAGTTGTCTATTTTCTTGTCGCTGGGCATTTGCGTTGTTTGCACTGTTGTCATCAGCATCACTAATGGGGCTGTTATGAACCTTCTTCTACCATCTCCTGGGACTAAGCGAAGGAGTTTATCTTAGGTGTTTACTTGGGAATAGAACTGCTGAATCTTGGAAAACGTGAGTGCTGACTTCACAAGACCACGTCTATCTAACTAGTTTCCGAAGTGGTGAGCCAGTGTACACTCGCATCCAAAATATCAAAGTGATAGATGTTGTCAATATCTTCTCCAACACCGGATATTCAGAAACTTAATTTTTGTCACATAAATGCCTATTTGGTCAATGATACTGAAAGTCCTAATTTGATGCAAAGTTCATAAATTTAAAGCACAGAGAATGTAGTTTATGATCCTAACTTACTCTATCAATTTCTTCATGATGTCTGGGATGGCTTGAAACTTCTTATCCTATAACAACTCTGTGATTCTGTTGAAGGAAGGATCACTGGAAGTCAGTGTGACATACTTAAAAATATCCAACAAATAATTTCTAAGCATCTACTATGGGTCTGTCACCCATGTTTGTCTTTGGCAAACAACTATAAATAAAGCAGGTTCTTGTCCATATGAAGTTTACATATTCTTGGGAGCCACAGACAATAAATAAGTCACATAAAGAAAATAGTTCATTTTAGATAGGGGTAAGTGCTAAGATTAACTGAAACCAGATGGGGTGATGGAGAATGGTCAGGATTCCAACGATGTAGTCAGGAAAAACTATGCTCCTCCATCCCAGTGAGGCACCAGTCACGTTACAGTCCATGTGAACAGTGCCCTCTGACATTATGCAGTACAACAGCCCTGAGCAAAAGCCTCTGCAGACCTCTTTCCAAACCTGACTGCATTAACACCTAAAGGATAGGATTGAGCCAACCTTGGAGTAATCTGGAAGAAGAGTATTGCAGGCAGAGGAAAGAGCAAGTTCAAAGAGACTGAGGCTTCAAGGTCAGAGGGGTTAAGAGTATGTGATCTTGAGACCTAGAGACCTAAAGTCAGATTCCAATTCTCAGGCTTGAGAGCCCGTTCAGTTGCTCAACCTCTCTAGGTATCAGTATACTATCTGTATAATGGGGCTTATAGCACTGACTCCATTTGACTGCTGTGAGGATTAAATGGAATAATGTGTGTAAAATGCTTATCCTTGTGCCTGATTCATAAATGGAATAATGTGTGTAAGATGCTTTTAACTTTTAAGAAAAAAAAAGTACATGATCATCACTATATTCAATTGAGTACATTTTCAGGAAAGAAAATGAACTCTGGAGAAGTTATGACTTGCCCCAAACTCATGCCAACTAATATATATGTGGGACTGGAACCCAGGCCCCAGAATGTTCAGTCAGTGCTCTTCCCAGTGCATTCTCTCTCTCTCTCTCTCTCTCCAAGATTTTATTTTTAAGCGATCTCTACATCCAACATGGGGCTCAAATTTACAACCCCAAGATCAAGAGTCAAATGCTCCACTGACTGAGCCAGCCAGGAGCCCCTAGTGCAACTTTTCGTGTCCTGGTTTTCTCATTTTTAAGTGATATAATCATCTTAGAAGGCTGTCATGAAGATTAATTAGTAATATATTGAAGGTCTTAGTACAATGCCTGGCACATAGTACTTTAAAAATAACTACTGATAGCTATCACTATTATTATTATCATCATCATCATCTCATGCTAATTATCAGTCATGTTGAAAGACCCACACTAATTCATAAGATTGTCTATACATAGGTGTCTTCATCACCAACCATATACATTTTAGTTGTTTTGTCATAAATGATATAAGAGAAGGGTTAGGGAAAAAAATGAGGTGCGCCTAGGTGGCTCAGTTGGTTAAGCGTTTGACTTCGGCTTAGGTCATGATTTCATGGTTTGTGGGTTCGAGCCCCTATATCAGGCTCTGTGCTGACAGCTAAGATCCTGCAGCTGCTTCAGATTCTGTGTCTCCCTCTCTCTTTGCCCCTTTCCCACTTGCGCCCTGTATCTCTCTCTCTCTTTCAAAAACAAATAGACGTTTAAAAACTTTTAAGAAAAAAAAAAGTACATGATCATCACTATATTCAATTGAGTACATTAAAAGAAATCACCTACTCTGTAACTTATTTTTTTTTTGAGCGAGAAAGAGCACACATGCAGGGCTAGCAGGGGAGGAGGCAGAGAGAGGTGGGGGAAGGGAGGAGAGAGAGAAGGGAGAGTATTTTAAGTAATTTCCAAGCTCAGTGAGAAGCCCAACTTGCAGCTTAATCCCAAAATGGCGAGATTATGACCTGAGCCAAAATCAAGGGTTGGACAGTCAGTCAAGTGACTGAGCCACCCAGGTGGCCCTGTCACTTTTGCTATATTCCTCAGGTACTGAGGAGCAAGGAAATTCACAGGTTGTATAGAAAACATAGCTCTGGTTTTGAGGTTGTAAATTGGGGAAGAGCAAAAATCATTTCACTTTGGATCTTTATTCAACTTCCTAACTTTGAAACTAACAATTACATGTAAAAAACTTACCAAACATAATCTTTAAAACTCAAGATCATAGAGAAAGTAATTTCGCAAAACTGCATGTCATCTATTTACTGCCGGATCAGTTTCCTGGCAGTTTTACAGCCTGTTAAGAAAACAATGAATGGAATCACTATTTCAAGGTTATACCGGCAGCTTAGTCTTGATTATGAAGACGTTAAAAAGGTATCCTGGGCAAACCTTAACTGAGTCGTCATCCCATTCACTTGTCTTTTGTGGGCGCTTGAGTCCAGAGGCTTGGGAGAGTCACGCTGGAACTATGTGAGTGGAACCGCCACTCCGTACTTCTGTTAGCCCCAGCTTTCCGCAGGCACAGGTGGAGGCACAGGCTGCGGCTTGCCTTGTGCGTCTGCCCAACGCACTGGAGCAACAGAAAGGAGCTCCCTGTAGAGAACTTGGCAAAGCGTCTCATGTTCTTAGGTCCCGGACTTGACAGCTACCCTTTCTTTTGCCTGTCATTCTTCTGCCTCCGTGACTTTCTCTCTTTGCCTCCTGGGACTCTTACTCTAAAGTCCCCTTGCTCCCTTGGGATTAAATATTAAACTTGTTTCCCTCTGAAGCCTGAAATGCCTGGGTTCACAGAGGCCGATTTCGTAATACAAACATGATGATGGGGGGTAGTGACACCTCTTGAGGTCCAATTTGAGTGGCTGGGACTTGGCTGGGTAGGACTGTGTGGAGGAAGAAGGAAGAGAGAAGAAGGAAACATTTGATCTGTTACCTCAACTTTGAAAATGTCTATGTGAGAGGTGCCTGGGTGGCTCAGTCGGTTAAGTGTCTGTTCTTCAGCTCAGGTCATGATCTCGCGGTATATTCGGGCCCCACATTAGACTCTGCTCATAGCTCAGAGCCTGGAGCCTGCTTCAGATTCTGTGTCTCCCTCTCTCTCTGTCCCTCTCCTGCTTCTCCTCTCTTCCTCTCTCTCAAAAACAAATAAAACATTTTTTAAAAAATTGAAAATGTCTATGTGAGTGTAGCCAAAACTGAGGTGTAGCCAAAACTGGGATGAATCCAAATTTTGAAAGATCTGGATGTTCCTGCCACTGAAAGATGAAAAAGTACAGCAGTGCCCTTACTCTTGAACCTGGGGAAACCTTGGGGCATGTGACACGGGGCATGAAGCTTAGTTAATTATGAAGCAGGTGTGGAGCTTAGAGGCGGGAAGGGAGGAAACAGGGCTGTGAGCTTTAAGGAAGACCAGAGTCCACAAGCACCAGCGCAGCCCGCATGTTAAACAAAGAACCCCTGTTTTGTTTTGTTTTCTTTCCAGATTTTCTCCCAGCCAGTCTGAGCTGTATAAAATATGAAAAACCTGCTTCTAGGGCCTTCCTTGCTTGAAATGGAATGGGAGGAGGTAGTGTTCTGTCTTACTTTTAAAGTACACTTTGTCTCTTATTGAAAGCACACAGCCATCCGCTCATTTACACCTCTGCTTACCAGTCCACCTTTTTTGCTTTCCTTCTTCTTGCGTAAGAAAGCCGGCTCACTGTATGTGCTCTACACACTCCATCTTAGGACAGAAGTGGAAACAAAAGTATGAACACAGAATCTTTTTTTTTTTTAATCGGTAGGAGGTTTTGTAAATTTGCAGGTTTTCTCTGTCATTTTATGGCTGGAGAGACAGTTCTAGTAAAACTAATCACAATAATAGCTAATATTTATTTCACTCTAAAAAATAGGCCAGCCACTCTGATCAGTGTTCTCTATGTATGATCTCAATCCTCACATGAGTCCACGATGTAGGTTCTAGTAAGATCTTCATTTTGTAGACAAGGGACCCGGCTCTCTAGGGACTGAAGTCAGTGGCACAAGGTCAGATTGGAGCCCAGTCATTCTGACTACAGACAGTATCTGCCTCCTGTGGTCACACAGTTTGTCCAAGAGCACAAGATCACAGGTGCATGTGGTGGCAGAGAACCATCTAGAGCCAGATTTTGCTCCTTGAGAGCACTTCATTCTAGATATGGCTGTTGGGACCATACTTGGCCCCCTCCTGAGCAGCCATGACCAGGGCTGGCCCCTCTTGCCTGGTGGCTTATGTCTCTTTCCTCTCGCAGACATGAGAGATTCCCTCTTGCTCTTCCCATTCTTCTCAACATCATTACCTATCATTTGGATCAATCCAATGATTTCCTTTGCCCCCAAAACTGGAAGTATAGTGACTATTTCTCCAGCTCCCTTCTTCAATGCTTTTTGGGGGACAAATACCCACTTTTGTTTTCATGCATGCATTTCACTTCATTCACTCAACACCTAATAATATATGCCTCCTACACTATGTCGGTTAAGTACAAATCACTACAGATCCACAGCCAAAAAGTAACTTGGGAGCTCCAGAGGGTAGGAAGGAAGATACAATGAGTCCTGTATCTCCAGAACCCATAATCTCTTAATTAACGTCTCTTTAACAACGTATGTGTTTGTAAAAACCTCTTCAAGTTTATAGTGTACTTTCCCAAAATGGAAATTGGCTCAGTTGTCTTCTTGATGCCTCCTTTCTCCTGCCTCCTTTCTTAGATGCCCTGTGAAACGCCCCCCACCTTCCTTTTCATTCATTCCTCAGGCAGTCTGGGGTCTCCTGGGCTCCCTCCATCCTCCAGTAAGGCCAGACTGACATCTGCTGGAGCACGGGAAACCTTCACTCAGCCATCTTCCTTGGAGCTTAGTGGGAGAAAGTGGGCTTACAGAAAGGACCAAGGAGAGGCAGAGAGACCTCCCTCTTTAACAGAGAGAGACATTTAAGGTCGTAGACCCATCATGAAAGGAATCAAAGCAAATCCCCGTGATTCCAGATTTCTAGAAAGAGTTTCTCAATGATTGAGAAACTGAATGCCTATTATGTGCCACACACAAGCTCAGTGTTTTATGTATGTTATTAAGTGTTTGATTTACTTTATGCACATTGTCCCAAGTAACCACTTTACAATGCACTTCACAGTGCTTCCTGAACTCCACTTCACATTCGAGCTAATTTTCCCTACAACCACCACCGTGCAGAACCACTAGGTTATGAGGCCAGGGCTCCATGATATAGCTGGACTCTGTACTCATGCATGCACACGTGTGCTCACATACAGACACACACACACACACACACACACACACACACACACACAAGTTTGAAGTAAAAGCCTTGTCTCAATGCAGTCTGTGAGAGTTGTTGTCTTTTGTTTCCTGAGAAACTCTTCACTCCTATATGTGTTGGGCTTTTCTCATGTGAATTAGGGGTCAAGAGAACTGTGTTCAAGTTTTCTCTTAGAAATGGGAACATGTTGGGGCACCTGGGTGTCTCAGTTGGTTAAGCGTCTCACTTCAGCTCAGGTCATGATGTCATGGTCCATCTGTGGGTTCGAGCCCTGCATTGGGCTCTGTGCTGACAGCTCAGATCCTGGAGCCTGCGTCAGATTCAGTCTCCTTCTCTTTCTGCCCCTCCCCCACTCACACGCTGGCTCTCAAAAATGAATAAACCTAAAAAAAAAATTAAAGAAATGTAAACATGTCATCCTGCTTTTGAAGGCTACCTCTAGGGGCACCTGGGTGGTTCAGTGGGCTCAGTGTCTGACTCTTGGGTTTGGTTCAGGGCACGATCTCACAGTGTGTGGGTTCGAGCCCCACATCAGGCTCCACA
Organism: Suricata suricatta; assembly: GCF_006229205.1. Lineage (NCBI taxonomy): Eukaryota > Metazoa > Chordata > Mammalia > Carnivora > Herpestidae > Suricata > Suricata suricatta. The sequence continues at coordinate 189,302 of NW_021871547.1, read as the reverse complement.
CAGCAGTACAGACCTGCTTGGGATTCTCTCACTCTCCTTCTCTCTATGCCCCTCCCCTACTTGTGCACTAACTCTCTCGCTCTTTCTCTCAAATAAATAAACTTAAAAAAAGTTTGAAGGGTACAGTGATATCCTACCTGAGTTACTGACTAAGGCAGAGTTTTATCCGGAGAGAAAGTGTCTATTAACAACTCAAGGTCATTAATGCCCAGAACAAGAAAAGCTCCTGTCTATGCATTTTTATGGTTGCCTAACACAACGCGGTAACTGTTAGGGGGCTTCCCGACTTCAGGTCCCTGCCATGTGGAGCAGGGGCGGAATGCACACGTCCCCCTTCAGCCACATTCAACCATGGGATGAAATACGTCTTTCTTACTCCTTGGAAATAGCTTCAGTTCACATCGACTACATTGTGGCTGCCTTTGGATGATGTCAACCTCTTAATATGAAAAAGAGCAAATCCAGAAACAAAGCACGCATTGGTTTGTTTGGCAAGTCTGGTGGGGCCGGACAATTGGAGGGTTCTGTGAGGGCTGAGGCCCCTCCTTGCATGAACAGACACCATCCCTTATTTGACAACTGGAGTCTTCCCCTGGTATCCCAATGGGAATTCTACTAGAAAATGTAAAAACAGTGCCCATACAGCCTTTCATTTAATACTCTCCTTTTTTTTGGTAAAAACTTCCTTTACAGTTAGTGTCTAGACTCTAAGTTCATGTAAAGTTTCCCTTTTTAAACTTTTTTTGCTGACTGTTACAAGTACAAGGCATTTCCTTTTGATGCTCCTTGCCTTTTGTTCCCTTAACCACTAACTGACTTTCCCTCTTTCCTACTCTTGGCTTCCCCATTTTGACTTCAAAACCTGCTATTTCTCCTTATCAGCGTCTAGCAGCCTCTTCAACCACTTACTGAATGTTGGACCCTATCTGTGAACGGCTGGCTGGGATCGGGCAAGCGTGGACGTGCGAGTGGGCGCAAAACCATGTGATGGAAAAAGCACTGGAGAACTTGTGTGGAGAGGCTCTGTCTGTTCGTGGGTCCACAAAGGGTGACATACAGGAATAGAGCCAAAGGTCAGCACCTTGGCAGCAGAAGATCTGTTGCTGTTGTAAGATCTGAAATAGGGGATGGAGCCAAAAGTCATAATCTAGACAAGGCAGAAATGTGTTAGGAGGGGGGAAAAAACTAAAGCCAGAAAGAGAGCCCTAGAACTTTTGTCATGAGAAACATCATCCAGAACTTTCTTCTAGTCTGTATCAGCCAGGTGAAGATCAATCCCAGTTCAATTAAATTGAGAATTCAAGCAGACTTCTCTGTATGCCCTTATGATTGTCTGTTTCATATTAACTGTATTTATACAGTTGTCTTGTCTCAACACTGAAGACCCTACTCCACTTATCTTGGTGTGTTTCACAGTTCCTAGCATGTAAATTGGTAACAAAATGATCCATCTGCAAACATATGCATTAAAGACAGTACCAAGACACTGCTTTAACATCCTAACTTAGGCAGTCGCCAAGAGGTGGAATGTAAAAGGCACACAGAGAACAAAATGAACAATTACCAGCACCAGCCATTTCCACCAGTTATTTCCACACCAGCCATCTGGAACCTCATAAAGTTGTTAGAGAATTCAGTTAAATGAGATAACCCATGTAAAGAGCTTATTACACGCTTGGCACATAAGTGCTTAATATCCTTATACTTATTATAATAAGTAATATCATCATGCAGTTTTATTTTTGGCACACACCAACTAGGAAATGTGACTGTGGTAGAGTGACTGGAGGCTTCCTTGCCAATCCTGCTTCCTCTTCCGGGATATAAAGGAAGTCTACATTTTCTAGCCCACCGTGCTGTAACTCAGTTCTGGTCAATGGTATGTGGGTAAAAGTTATATACACCCCTTCTGAGGCCGGATCTAAAAATATCCTGTGAAATCTTACACTCCCTCTTACATGTGACCAAAAGAGAAGGATCCTGTGATAGAGGATCCACATGGTAGAAAGAGCCTGGAACCCTCCTGGGGTGACAGTGGAAGACAGCATCCTGACTCAGATCACTCAGATCACGCTACGATGTGAGCAGGAAACAAACTTGTATTGCTTAAACCACTGAGATTTGGGGGCTTATTTGTTATTGTAGCATAAATAGCCTGGCACTAATACAGTGGTATTGGAGAAAAGAAAAACAAATCTACTTTAAATGAGTAATTTGAAAGCAAACAACTAATTACCAAAAAAAAAAAAAAAAAAAAAAAAAGCAGAAAAAAAGATTCACCCATGAAACCAATCTGCAAAATGCTGTGGAGGTTTTGGAAAGCTACAAGGCATTATTGTCTGTTAGGAGGTAGTCCCAGGTTTGCACATAGACTTAATGGCAGAGCTCGGACGTGAATCAGGTGTGTCTGACTCCAGGACCAGAACTTTTTCTTTTTCTTTTTTTTACTACATCCTGCCTCACTTTGGGATGAACCAGTATAAGTGTCTCCTGCAAGTTCATGATAATGTACCAGATCTCAGTGGCCAAACTAGGTTGAATGGTGTGTTAGCCAAAGGCTTTGCAGGTGGTAGAAAGGATGGTGAAAAAAGAACCAAAATGTAAAGCAGTGCAGAAAGTTCAGAAGGGTGAGATGTGCCATGAGCAGGAAAATGTGTGATAAAGCCAGAAGCTAAAAGAGGGGAACAGGGCAGAAGTGTGGAGGGATCGAATCAGGAAGAAAGGCTCAAGCTGGAGACTGAATCATAGAGGGGTGTTGGAAACTGGCTATAATGTGATGTGGCCAAAGGGAACAACCCTGATGGACAAGGCCCAGCAGGACAGAGTTGAGGCATGGGAATCTCCCCCAAACTCCCTTCAAATACCAGCCCAAACTGTGTCATAGCTATGGAATGTAGAGATGCACAATATATAAAGACTATCTCCATTATCACTCTGGGTGGCCAGATTTGAGGTTCACAGTGATTCCAGAATGGTCAATGATCTCATCTCCAAGTTTCCTGAATACCAGTCACATATATTTTAAGAGCTCACTTAGCTCTCATTGGCATAGGCATACAAATAGCTGGCAAAACTACTGAGTAACATCATTAAATGTATATTGTTGACTATGTTTTTGGTCTCCTGGCATCCATTACCATTTTTTCTTTGCTAACAGCACCTGTCTTTGGGGAGGTGAACTTGCCTCTCCCTCATTTTCTATAGTTGTCACGAGATGTCTATCATGGGGCCCTATTCTCTCCGAGTGAACGAATGGGCTCCAGACCCAAGATAAATCAATACTGTCTTCAAGGGATTTTGAGCAGAATGCAAGGATGAGAAAATAGTTGAACTTCATTAACCCAGGTGGTCCCTCAGGCCCACCCTGGCTCTTTTCTTCTGTAAGCCTGGTTCCCAAAGCCTTCTGATGAACTCCATAAAGGCAGCTGATCTTTGGTGAGATGGACAGTAAATGGACCCAGGATCAGGACAAAGTGGTTGGGTGGGCTTGGAAGAGCACAGGTGTCAATTCCGCAGAAAGAGTGGAAACCAAGAAGCAGATACAGAAGCAGACATCTGCTGAGGACCACAAGCATGTGGGAATGATCAGGTTTAGGGGTTATGCTGTGAAAAGACTTCTCAATTAATTTAGAAAAGAGTGGTAGATCAGTCAGCATGGTTTTGGGGTGGTTTTTTTTGTCTTTTGTTTTGTTTTGTTTTGTTTTGTTTTTGTTTTTGTTTTTGTTTTTGTTTTGTTTTGGTTGCAAGTGACAGAAAGCCAACTACAGGGAAATAAGACTTTACTGCTTTATTTAACCACACTGCAAGAGGAACAATGATTATATAATTTATCGTCCACTTGGAACACTTCTGAGAATGTAAGAGGGGGCTATTAATGATTAAGCCGGAACAGCAGGTGTAACCTGGAACCGCTTGGGCAAACTGGGAACTGGCAAAAGTCCATGTATGGTAGGCAATCAGGATGAGTAAAACTGAAAAGGCTGCCAGGGATCTCACTCTCCATGTAGCTGTAATTCTTCTCTATGTTCTACTTCACTCATGTGGGCTTTACTCACTTAAGCTTATGTCACAATGGGCACAGCGTTAAGGTTTAGATTCTTACGGCTTACCAATCAGAGAGGAACGGATGATTTTCCATTGACTTCAGTATGAAATACCCTGTCCCAGAATTCCAAGTCTTCTGGTCTGTGTCACATGACCATTCCTGGACCACCTTTTGTGCACAAAGGATGGTTTCCTACTACTGGTTCATCTTGGGTCATATGCCCTTCCTGTGTCAACGACATAGGAGTACTATGAACCAATAGTTCCAAGAGTTTGAAGAGCATTTTTCTGGAAAAAACACCACCACAACAACAACTTTCCTAGGAGAAGAAAGCCATCCCTATCCACTGTGATGGCCTTCTGTAGACTGCCTGCTGCCAAATCCACTGGCAGTGGGGCGCCTGGGTGGCTCAATTGGTTAAGCCTCCAACTTTGACTCAGGTCATGATCTCATGGTTTGGGGGTTTGAGCCCCACGTCGGGCTCTGTGCTGGCGGCTAGCTCAGAGCCTGGAGCCTGTTTCAGATTCTGTGTCTCCCTCTCTCTCTGACCCTCCCATGCTCGTGCTGTCTCTCCCTGTCTCTCAAAACATAAATTAAAAAAGCATTTAAAAATTTTAAAAAATCCACTGGCAGTGTGGAAACACAAAACACAGCTGTGAGATAAACCACAGCTGCTGATGCTGCAACCACCTGGGAAGAGTGACAAACCGTGAGCTCTGCAACCCTGGCCACTGCTGGGTCGCTCTATCCCTTTATAACCTAATATATAACAGTCCATTAAGTGACACGTAAGGAAGGCCCAAGGACTCAGTGTTCCTATGAGCCTCCAGCACCTCTCAAGTGATGTGAGCTGACCCCAAAAAGCCATTGGCAGTAGACACTGGGCACCTCAAGATTCAAGTGGGGATTTGGGGAACAGAAAGGAAAATGAGGTTTCCGTAGCAAAGGACAGAGAAGGAGAATGTTAGAGGTGGACTTCCCTTCCACCCCACCTTGGCCACACTCCCAGTTCTGCTGCTCTGGCCCCTGCTTCAGCCCCAGTACTGGGAAGCACAATGATTTATGAATGTCTTTCTACTCTTTGAAGAGAGAGAGACATTACTTTATACCCACCTTGCAGCGGATCCCTTGGTGGCTAAAGCCAATCAGCAGTCTGCTTGTCCCTGGCCTAGCCCTCCCCAGGGAGAAAAAAAAGGTGGATAAATGTGTGGAAGGCTGACTGGATGACCATGAACTCCCATCCAAAGAAACAATTCAGCCAAAGGGCAGAGTAGAGAGTTAGCCCAGTGGAATTTGATTTCACAACGGGCCCCTTGCCACTACAGAGGACATAGTGTTTACTGGAGAGAGCTATTCAACCTCAAAGCTGTGCCTTCCAGAAAACTGCAGGTTTTACTCTAATAAATAACCAACCAGCTCACCCCAAGCCCTGTTGGATTGGGTAGGACTATCCTTACCAGGGTGTTGATCAGCAGGAATGTCACCTGTAAGCTCTGCCCTTTGGAAACAGCCAGCAAGGTTGAAAATGCTGGAAGCTGTAACCATTCTTTGGAACTTCACATAATAAATGGGAGATTCCACAACAGGATATTCATAGGTAAATTCTCCCTTGCTGGACTGCAAGTATATGAGCAACTCACAGGAAATTCTTCTTAGAACTAAGCAGTATAAATAAATAAACATGTGCTAGCATCTGGTTCCGGATAAGTAGCTAATGAAACATGTCATAGTTCACCCTGGCTCAGAGCTCAGGGACATCAAACAAATTACTGGAAGTTGATATGATCATTTCAGCACTGGTCTTTGGTCAGTGTACACGTTGCCTGTCCTATTTTCTCATTTGTTCTTTCAAATATTGATTCTCTCTTCTTTCATTGTTCAAGATGGAGTATTTCTTTTCTAACTTTTTGTTCAAGTATGTAGTGGTTTTGTGGTCCTGTTCCAGACTGAGGCACTCATCCTCCTGGTTGCTGGGAGGGCTGGTGACCCATAGTGCTTGGCTGGGTCTCCTTCAGTCCAAGCCCTCTAGTAATGAGAGCTACCTCGCATTATTCACAATAGCCAAAGTATGAAAACAACCTAAGTGTCTGTTATTGGATTAATGGATCAAGAACATGTACTATAGGGGCATGTGGGTGGCATCAAACTCTTGGTTTCAGCTTAGGTCATGATCTCACAGTTTCATGAGTTTGAACCCTGCATCAGGCTCTGTGCTGACCGCACAGAGGCTGTTTGGGATTCTCTCACTCCCCCTCTCTCTGCTCCTTCCCCCGCATGGTGTCTCTGTCTCTCTCAAAAATAAATAAACTTTTAAAAATGTGATATATATATATATATATATATATATATATATATGTATAGTGGAGTATTATTCATCCTTTGAAAAGAAGGAAATCTCTGTAATTTGTGACAACATGGATGAACCTGGAGGATATTATGTTAAGGAATATAAGCCAGACTAAGGAAGACAAATACTGTACAGTATCACTTACAGACGGAATCTAAAAAGGAAAATTGAACTCATAGAAATGGAGAGTAGAAAAATGGTTATCAGGGTGTGGGGTTGGGGAAATCGGGAAAATAGGGAGAGATTGGCCAAGGTTACAAACTTTCAGCCATAAGATGAATATGGTCTGGGTGTCTAATGTGTACTATGCTGACTGTAGTTGATTACACTGTATTGTGTAATTGAAATTTGCTAATTGAGGAGCACCTGGGTGGCTCAGTCAGTTGAGCGTCTGACTTTGGCTCAGGTCATGATCTCATGGTTCTTGAGTGTAAGCCCCACGTCAGGCTTGCTGCCGTCAGCCTGTCGGCACAGAGCTTTGGGTCCTCTGTCTTGCTCTCAGTGCCCCTTCCTGGCTCACGCTCTCCCAAAAATACATAAATATTTGAAAGTTGCTAAGAGAGTAGAAGTTAAATGCTCTCACCAAGAGCGGGGGAGGGAGGAGGAGAGAGAGAGACTGAAAGAGCTGCCTCATTCAAGGTCATGCCCCTTTCCCCCGGGGGCAGTTCATGTCTTTGAAGAAAGAACCAACTTGCAGAACAGAAAACCCACAAACACTTAAAAGGACACTTCTCAAAAGAGAATATGTGCTCAGTTTAGACATAAAAGACATGACCCCTCATGCCAATTTGGGGTGACTCCGAAGGGCCATTTAATTCCTGAACTCCTTGTAGGACCAGCTGAGGCCTTTGTTTGCACTGTTTTCCTGTCATTTGCTCCCTTTGCTCCATCATGCCTTGACTGTCACAGATACTGTTTCTGAAAGCCCCCACCCCAAAAACTTCCTGTATGTAAATCTTCATCTTGGAGTCTGCTTCCAGATAATCTGACCCCTGGTATCACATAACATAAACACAGAATAACATATTAATCAAAATTGTACAGCTTCATAAACACTTACAAAATGAATACACCCATATAACCAGCACCCAAATCAAGAAACATCCCACACGCTCTTTCCATAATTAGTGGTAACTATCATCACTTCTAACAGCATCCATTTTTTTTTAAGTCTGTTTTAGTGCTTTATCTGAATGGTAGCATATAGTACATAACACTTTTCATGTCTGGTCTCTTTGCTCAACATTTTATGGGATTCATTCATGCTGTTGTATGAAGTTATACACAATTCATTCCCAATGCTTATTCCAGTGTGCGATTATAATGCAATTTATTTTTCTACTCTTAGATTTGTGGACAAACTGGATTGCTCCAGTTTGAGGCAATTAGGAACAGCACCAAAATGATGATTCTAGAACATGTCTTTAGAGGGGCATAAAGACTCATTGCTGTAGGGGATGGCATATATTTAGTCTTAGCAGATACTGTCAAGCCGTATTCCCAAGTGGTTGTACCAAGTTATACTGCTGCTTACAGTGCATGAGCTTGAAGACCAACACTTGGTGTTTTTCATCCTCAGGCACTGTGGTGACTATGTGGCAGTAATATGTTGTGGTTTTAATTAGTTTTTCCCTGAAGGCCAATGAAGCACATTTTCATCTGTTTATTGCCATTTGGATATTCTCCTTTGAGAATGTCTGTTAAAGTCTTTGCCCATTTTCTGTTGGATTAGGAAGGTAACCCTCTCTTTACTGTTTTGGGAGACACTTGCAGAGACTATCTTTGGTAGAGAGGAAAAAGGAAATGTTTTTGTTCTAAGGACGAGTATGGGAAAGATGATGAAAGTATGCAGGGAGGTTTGGAAGAGAGGATAAACATGGGCTTCAAAGCTGCTGAAAATGACATTCATCCATGGCAGCAAAGCCATAGACTCAAGTGGAGAAAAGTAAACTGAGGTGAGGTCAAGGAAGCCATGGACAGAGATGGGGTCCAGCTGTTGGACGCAGGAAAGTCAAAGTGGTGGCTTGAATGGGTGCCAAGAGGAACCACAAGAATCTGCTCAATGGATTGGTAAGAAATAGTATCCATGATTGCCAGAAAAGTTGGAAAAGGCTGTGTTTCCAACAGTCATTTTCAATGGGCACTGATTTTGCCTCCACGGGACACTTAATAATGTCTGAAAACGTATTTGTTATCCCAACCGGGTGCTACTAGCATCCAGGGGGTAGAGCCCAGGGATGCTTCTCCAGTACCCAGAACAGCCCTCTACAACAAAGAACTATCAAGCTGAAAATGTCAATAATGCGAAGGTTTAGAAACTCTGACTCATACCATCTGGCTAATATTTCAATATCTTTCCTAAACATCCTATTGTGCATAGGGAAGCCCCCCATAGCAAAGAATGATCTGGCCCCAAATTTCAATAGTGCTGCAGTTGAGAAATAGTGCTGGTTCTGATCTAAATCCTGGCTCTTTTGAAGCATAGAAGTGGCTTTCTTCTACTTTCTTAAAAGCCAAATTCTTTGGTATTATATTTACTACAAATATATTATTAGCATTTATTATGGGCAAGGCATTGTGCTAAGAACTTGTGTTAAAAGCTTAGGTGTGCCTGATTGGCTCGGTCAGTTAAGCATCTGACTTTGGCTCAGGTCATGATCTTATGGTTCAGGAGTTCAAGCCCCACATAGGGCTCTCCCAGAGCCTGCTTCAGATCCTCTGTCTCCCTCCATCTCTGCCCCTCCCCAGTTTGCATGCACTCTCTCTCTGTCAAAATAAAATAAACATTAAAAAAAAAAGAATTTGTGTTAAAAACTTCACATTATCTCCTTTACTCATCAGAAAAATCTGAGATAAGTAAGATTAGTCTCATTTTATAAATTAAAAAAAAAAAAAAGGAGGCTCAAAGAGATTAAATAGTGTCCTCAAGGTCAACACAGCTTGCAAGCGGAGAGATGGAAAACTAGCTTTACAAAGACAAGGCCCTTAACCACCTCATTCCACCAGTCTCCTGTGATAATGTCATTACTTTTGCATTTTTATGAGGTTTTATAGTTTCCAAGACACTTGTGTAAGTGTGGGTTTATGGTAAAGTGCTGGCTTGAAGTCTTAGGTGTGTTTGAGTCCTAATCCTTCACTTACTCTGTGATCTCAGATAAATCACTTGACCTCTTTCAGCTTCAGTATTCATGGAATTAGTTGATTTCTTCATGCCCTTCCAGTTCTAATCTTTTTGTTGATAAGTGATAAAAGGAAAAACTGCCATCTATATCATTGGCTAACAAACTTTTTATTCATAACGCACAGCAAGAGATTTTGCATCATGGCTCATTCCACATGCATATATATATATAACTGAAATACAGGTTGTATGGAGCATGCTGAAATGGTATATACAGGCTATACTGCAGGAATGAAAAATCTCCGAATGACAAAACAACAAAGATTCTGTCCGGGTTTATATCTCGTGCATCATGAGGCGGCTGTGGATCCTGCTCCACTTGGTCTTTGTTCCAGGCCTCAGGCTACTAGAGCAGTGCTATCCGCAAAGCTGCTGGACTCCGAAGCAGAGGGAAAAAGTGTGGGAAGCCCAAGGCCGGCACTCCACACTTCCATCTGGGACAGCGCTTCTCCCATTTCTTCAGCCGAGTCATGACCATGCTTAAGTTCAAGAGCGTGGGGAAATGCCATTCCATCATGCACCTGGGAAAAGTCCCAAAAATGTCTGGTGAACATTATGAGTGAGTACCACACATACGGACTGTGATGTTTAACTTGATGTGTCAACTTGGCAAAGCTGTGGTGCTTAGATGCTTGGTCAAACGTTATTTCTGTGAGGATATTTTAGGATAAGATTTACATATATCTTCTTTTTAAATTTATTTATTTATTTTTGAGAGAGAGAGCACGAGCAGGGGAGGAACAGAGAGAGAGAGAGAGAGGAAGAGAGAGAGAATCCCAAGCAGGCTCCACGATGTGAGCACAGAGCCCGATATGGGGCTTGGGCTCATGAACTATGAGATCATGACCTGAGCTGAAACCAACTCTGATGCTTAACCGACTAAACCACCGATAAATTTTTTTAATGTTTATTTATTTTTGAAAGAGAGAGAGAGAGAGTGAGAGCGAGAGAGAGAGAGAATGTGAAGCAGGCTCCAGGCTCAGATTTACGTTTAAATTAGTGGACCTCAAGTAAAGCAGATTGCCCCCATAATGTGGATGGATGTCATCCAGTCAGTGTAAGGTCTGGGTAGAACCAAATACTGACCATCCCTGAACAAGAGGGAATTTTGCCAAGAGACAGCTTTGCATCTGAAATGCAGCACTGTCTCTTCCTGGGTCTCTAGCAAGCTGACCCATTCTGCAGGTTTTGGATTTGCTAACCTCCATATAAGCTTATTCCTTAAAATAATTCTCTTTATACATATATAATATATAGAGAGAAGGATTATATATTCTCTATATATCATATATACTATATATAATTATTGTTATTCTACATATATATTATATATTCTGTTATAAGCATATATCTTGTATCTTATCCCTTGAAATAATTCTCTCTATATATTCTATATATACTATTTTTGTTAATATATTATATTATATTATATTATATTATATGTACATCCTGGTTCTGTTACTTTGGACAATCTTGGCAAAAATATATACACACACCCATACTGTTTAGGATGCAATCTCTTGTTTTTTTATTTCCAATTTTTAAAAAATATTTTTAATTTTTTAAATTTATTATTGAGACAGAGAGAAACAGAGCATGAGCAGGGGAGGGTCAGAGAGAGAGGGAGACACAGAATCTGAAGCAGGCTCCAGGCTCTGAACTATCAGCACAAAGCCTGATATGAGGCTCGAACCCATGAACTGTGAGATCATGACCTGAGCCAAAGTCAGATGCTTAACTGACTGAGCCACCCAGGCACCCCTTTTCTTTTTCAATTTAAATGAGTTCTAGTCTATACAACCCTATCCTATTATATTTCATTTTTTAAAAATGCTACTTACAATCCAACAAACCTATTTCAACTTGATCACAATCATAAACTTAAAAACTGTCTTATATCCAATCAGAAGTCAAAAAGTTAAGGGTAAGCCCTGATTTTAGCCAACCAGGGATTATTTTACTAGTTTTACATAGGAAATGTCACAGTGCCCATGGCTCTGCTTACAGGGAAAAAGACAAATCAGAATTCTGTTTTATTTTAGCACAGCCAGCAAGGCTCTCTTCTCATCAGGGTAAGCAGACTCCAATCATGCTCATTTATGCAGCAGGAGCAGATTATTGATTATTGGCAGAGCAGGTGCAAACCCCAAGTGACTGAACTGAGCACGTGTCCAGGGTCAGATCATAATATTTAGCAAACATAGAAATGCCATTCCTAGGATAATGGATGTTGTGGGTTGATTGTTAGGAAATCCCCAGTACTTCAGAATTTATGAAACCATACTAAAATCCGTAGGGGCAGAGTGAACCTACAGATTCTAGGAGGTTCTCATTCTAGAATGAGAAATATTTATACCTTACTACACAATTAATATTCCATAATTATATAGCTCAAAATCCAGATACTATACAATGGTATGCTACCAAAGAATACCAATTACCGCTCACCAAGGAACGGCTGGAAACCATTAGTTTGTGTGAGTCTGTCCCAACAAATTCTATTGTCACTTCATAAAGTCCCAAGTTAAACTCAGTAGGAATTATAATAATAATAATAATATTTTTTTTTGATCATGAGAATACACGATCAAGGAAGGGCTAGAGGGGGAAGAAAGAGAATCTTAAGCATGACATGGAGCCCTGCGCAGGGCTTGATCTCACCACCATGATGTCATGACCTGAGCCAACGTCAACAGTTGGACGCTTAATTGACTGAGCCCCCAGGCATGCTGAACTCAGTAAGAATTATTATAAATAGATGGAATGGATAGACTTTATCTATTTTTTTATTAACAATTTTTTTAAGCTTATTTATTTTGGGGAGAGAAAGAGACAGAGAGACAGATAGAGAGAGAGAGAGAATCTGAAGCAGGCTCCAGGTTCTGAGCTGTCAGCACAGAGCCCAACGCTAGGCTCAAACTCATGAGATCATGACCCGAGCCGAAGTTGGACGCTTAATAGTCCAGGAGCCCCTGGACTTTATCTATTTAAAATAGATATATCTAGGTACAAAATAGGTAAAACCATGTTTTATGCTTGTTGCATTGTGCATAAGAGTAGAAGACACATTCACACCAACGTTGAAGGATGTCGCCCCCTGGTGCTGTACAAGATGGTATCATTGGCCAGATAAGCAGTCTCCCATGTACAATGCGCCTTCTAGGGCTTCTCCTCTTTGGCTCTACCAAGTAAGCAAAGCTCTCAGCACAAGGAGATGGACTAAAAACTATCACTTGACTCTATCTCCACATGAAAGGAAATGAGGCTTCGTGAAGCTGTGGTGGGGACACCACTGAAGTGTCACAGCTGATAAGAAACAAATCCATTATGTAATTATACTACTGCTCTTCTGTCTGCTCTTCTACGATATTTCACTCCTGAATGAAGAGCAAAAACCAAAAAACCACAAGCCAAACAAACAAAAAGACAAATGGCAATCTTTGAGACAATATAGGTATGTAAAGATAGAAGAGGTATCCAAATTCTCAGTGAACATAATGGTTTAGTTTCTGGGAACTTAACTTAGCTTATGATACACCTGAGTACCAGAAATGAAAATGGCGCCACCAAGAGCTTCTGCTTGATATGAGGAACCATGGAAGCAAGAAAAAGAATCCTGGAAAATCTGGAAGCTTCTCCTACCTAGCCTGAAGCTTAGAGTTGTCTTTGTACTTACAACTTCCCAACTGAGTCAGAAGATACCTGAAGGCGTGGGTCTGCCCGTTGCCTTGTGATTTACTAAGGACAAATCAGAGCCAAGAGTCACATCTTTTAAAAACTGAAAAGAAACAAGTAATTAGTATGGCCATTAAAAAGGGGAGAGACATTGAAAAGATTAAAAGGGCTTCCTCTCTCCTGTTGAATGTGGGTGGGAAGGACAAAAATGGTGAAGGAGGGAGACAGGGACAGACACCCCAGGGTCGAGTCTGTGGGTTGCTGCTCTGTGTGTGGATTCTGCATTTGTGAGAGAAGATCCATGACAGTACAGTCTTTCTGCAGTGAGAAGGTGAGATGTTCAAATACCTAAATGACAGGTGGATAGTGGCCACGTGTAGAGAGACTGGGACTAAGACAAGAGTGAGGGGCGGGCTGTGGTTGATGCAGCGCGCATGCGCCTCCTAAAGCATGCAACTCCTGTGGCTTTTGTTTGAAAACAAAATAGAATGCATCCACTGCCCTAACAACACAAAACTCCTCTGCAGACCCCGTGCTCTCCTCAACCCACACGTCTGTGTGTCGTCCCTGACTGAAAGGGTCGGAAGCTGGCCAGAGCTGCACCTCTCCGTGTTCCGAAGGTCACAGTTCTGCCCCTCAACGTTCCTTTCATGGGCCACTTCAGTCTTGCTGTAAGTTCAGTCTTGCTCAGGCAATTCTCCCAAGCACATGGTGATAATTCTTCCTGGAAACAAACGTCGCGTGAATCATATTAATTATATCCAGGTGTGGCTATTTAGAAGGTTAAGGTATAGAATCAGTCAGCATAAATGAAATATGATTTTGTGTTGATCAGTACAATCCGGGCATGAAAATGTGTTGATTTCTGGAGTATTTAAACTTTGTTTAAACCATTAAACCAATAATAAATATCAGGTAACATATTGTGCTCCCTGTGAGTCAGACACCACATGCTTACTAGGTTATCTCATTTGTCTCATTAAATGATGGCAATAACTAAGGTAGGTGTTGATGTTACCCTAATTTTTCAGTGAGAATGGTGAGTTACAAGGAAGGTAAGCAACTTTCCCAAAGCCACACTGTAAGTGGCAGAGATGGGATTTGAGTCTAGCGGGTGTGGTCAAGACACCACCCTTAATTCTAAGTAACCAACATTAAATCTCTTGCCCCACCCCACACTGGATTCCACCAATTCTTTTGAGCTTTTGCCCAGGCCAATGGAGGGAGACACTTCAGAGCTTTAGACCTAGAGCCATCCCTACTCCCACTGCCTGGCAGAAAGAGATTCATGAGGGGTGTTCTTTATAGCCCCTGAATTTTGTTTCTTTTTGTAAAAAAAAAAATTTAATGTTTTATTCATTAAAAAATTTTTTTAATGTTTATTTTTGAGAGAGAGAGAGGGAGGGGCAGAGAGAGAGGGAGATACAGAATACACAGCAGGCTCCAGGCTCCGAACTGCCAGCATAGAGTTTGACGTGGGGCTTGAACCCACAAACCATGAGATCATGATCTGAGCTGAAGTTGGATGCTTAATCCACTGAGCCACCCAGGTGCCCAAACATTCATTCATATTTGAGAGACAGAGAGAGACAGAGCATGAGTCAGGGAGGGGCAGAGAGAGAGAGGGAGACATAGAATCTGAGGCTTGAGCCCACAGATCACAAAACCATGACCTGAGCTGAAGTCAGACACTTAACCAACTGAGCCACTGAGGCACCCCAGTGAATTCTGTTTCTAATTGGAACACCATTATCTTTGTTGAAACTCCTCAGAACAGCAGCGAGGACCTCAGAGTTTAGCTGCATATTTATGGCCAACTGGAGTGTGTAAGAGAATGCCCAGGTTATGCATAGACTGGCAATCGAGAGACCTACTAGCATGAAAGCTTGATGAATCCTAGGTGGAGGAAGCAAAGCTGTCCAGCCGGTGACTTAACATAAAGGAGTTTGGTCCCAGCAGGAGGACATTTCGGTTCTCTTCAGACTCTAACAGACTGTAGCTATAGTAATTTGTGATCTGCTTTTTTTTTTTTTTTTTTTTTTTTGCCTGGCTGGTGCCCCCGGTCCTCCTTGCCTCTCTTAGTCTCACTTTGGCTCTTTCTGGGCCTTTAGATCACCTGAGCCTCCACCACATCTTCTGTCTAGCCCTCTGGCTCTGCCCATTCACTCTCAGGCTCTGATTCCAGGCAACCCCATCCTTTGCCACGGACAGCGTGTGGTAGGTCGGCATGCTCTTCACTCTGCCTTTCCAAGGTTTCCTGGAGCTTCAAGAACTCCTCAACCCTCGGACAGGGAACTGTCTGGAGAAGCTCAAGTCCAGGCTTCCCTCTACTAACCACAATGGACCACCAGGCTTACTTGGACGTGGCTGTTGCCAAATCAGGAATCCTGGGAAGTGGCAGTCACTTTCCAGAGTCTTGACTGAGAAGGAGGTAGACATCTCCTTCCGATTGGCTTTCTTTTCCAGGTTTTAGGCTTTATCCCAAACAGGGGAAAGCAGGACATACACTGGAAGTGACTCATCCTCCTTCTCTTTCCATTCACCTTCTCCATCCTGTAGCCCCTTCTGTTAGAAGAGGTGAGCTTCAGTCTCCTTTTCCTGACATCGCTGTCACCTTTAAACATGGAACAGTAAGCCTCCTGTCCTGGATGTCATGAGCAGAAAGGTGGCTTTTCTATACTATGAGGGAGTCTGTGAGTTAGTCCTAACCTTGATATAGTAATGGGCTCTGTAGCCAAAATCTACAGCAAACTCTCATTTTCTCTCTCCATAAAGTCTGATTTTACTGTCCTGATAAAGAAGGCGAGCACATTAGATCTACTACTCTGAGGTTTAATAATACTTCTCGTAAGAAGTCAGAGAATGCAATAAAACATGATTTGAGGGTGTAACTAAAATGCACATCTTTAACATTTGCAAGCCATCTTTTAAAAACTATCACCATCTAACCATTCCCTCGAGGTCTACTTTCTGTTCTGTTAAAGATTAGCACATAATTAAATTGGAAGCCTATTTCTGCTCTGGACACTGATTTTTGTTTTATTCGAAATGAACTACTCATTCCTCATATTCAGGAAAGGTGCCAGGTAGCTATGCCCTAATCTGTGTCCACAATCAATGGAGACCTTGTCCAGGGGTCTTCTGGCAAGAAGTCAAGCGTTTTCAGCATGCTCTAAGTGATCTTGAAGCCAGAAAGAACAGTTGAATGATGTGAGGTTTGGAAAAAGAGTCCACCGTTGGGAAACATAAGTGGTGATGCTTGTGTTGCTGCTCTTGACCTCTGATGATTTAAAGGAACTTAAGACAACCCACTTAATAACCTATTTGGACTTTAGTTTCCTCATTCAGTAGGATGCTCTCACTAGGCTCTCTTCTCACTCTGGATCATTGCTTAAAAAACACTTGGTCACCATTCTTTACAAAGTTATGAAATGCTGCCCTCTTGTGTTTTTTAGGGTTCATCCAGTTTAAATTTTTTAAACGCAAATTCTTAATTTAATTTTATTTTTTAAAAATAGTTTATTGTCAAATTGGTTTCCATACAACACCCAGTGCTCTTCCCCATAAGTGCCCTCCACCATCACCACCACCTCTTTTCCCCCCTCCCCCTCCCCCTTCAACTCTCAGTTCATTTTCAGTATTCAATAGTCTCTCGGGTTTTGCGTCTCTCTCTCTCCCCAACTCTCTTTCCCTCTTCCCCTCCCCCTGGTCCTCCATTAGGTTTCTCCTGTTTTCCTGTTAGACCTATGAGTGCAAACATATGGTTTCTGTCCTTCTCTGCCTGACTTATTTCGCTTAGCATGACACCCTCGAGGTCCATCCACTTTCCTACAAATGGCCACAAATTCTTAACTTTAAATGAAGACTGATTAAAAATCCTTAATTTGATAATTGACCCGTTAGACTCAGCTCCCATTGTTATCAAATATTACGGATTCTTGGCTTAAAAAAAAGTCACCTTCTACATGCCAACCCCACTCACTCAGGTGGTATCCTTTCATTTGGAATGAACCAGTCCAGACACAAATTCTAGTGTCTAGGAGCACTTAAGGAACTTAAAATGATTGTAGTTTTTCTCAATGAGACTCAGGGTAAATCGTATTCTTTAAATAAATATTTTAATAGAAGAATAACATACATAAAGGAAAATCCACAAGCCATAAGTGTATATAGCTTAATCAGTTATCAAAAAATGAACCCAACTGTATAACCAACACCTGAGTGAGGAAAAGGAGCCTTACTGGGGCCCCAGTCTTCCTAGTCACTACTCAATTCTTTCTCCCCAGAGCTGACCATTCTCCTGACTGCTGATACGGATTCATGAGGGGAAGGTGAGGCAGGCATTCTATAGCTTGTTGGGTGTGTTGGGGATGTCACATCTTATATATTACACACATAAAAGTATGTTGAGCTCCATACATAAGATTTGTGCATTTTGCTGCATGCAAATTATATCTCAGGAATCTATCCTAGCTTTTCTGATTGTTCCCAATGGTAGAGCTGGCCCCAAATAACCTTCCTTTTCTGTTAACACCTTACATAACCACAGTCCAATGATCAAAACCAGGGGATTAAAATCGGTATTTTGCTACTAACATGCAGATGTTATTCCCATTTCATCAGTTTTCAACTCTTGTCCTTTTTCTATTCCAGGACCCCACCCCAATTCCCATTGACTTGTTATTTCTCTTTCATCTCCTCCAGTCTATTTCAATTCCAACTGGAAGCAGAACTTTGCAGTTGGAATTGAAACAGACACACAAATCCAATCACACCTGGAACTTTGTGACGCTCCACAGCTTCTCTGGAGATTGGACTCTAGATCTGCACCATTTCACTCGGACTTCTCTTCAAGTTTTTCTTTGTCCCAATACAATAACTACCACCAAGAGAATGTGGTTCCATCCGCTTGTCTCATTGCTTCTCCCAAGGAGGAGCTGAGGCAGGTAAGACTCACTCCACTCACCTCCTGCAATGCTAGTAAGTAACACTGTCTCTATATTTTGAGCTTAGAAATCCAAGAGGCATTTTTACTGCCACTGAAAGGTTGGCTCAGTGGTGGCACTGACACACTGCTAGCTGTACCCCTGCTTGCCTGTATCAAATTCATTGACATGTCATAGGACATGGTGCACTTAGACAGCATTGTTGGAGCTAGAAACCATCCAGCTGTGTATGGCCAGGTAAATAGGATGGTGGGGAGGGTGTACGTGTGTGTGTGTGTGTGTGTGTGTGTGTGTGTGTGTGTGTGAGAGAGAGAGAGAGAGCGGGGGGGGGGGAATGGTGAATGCAGAGCAGGGCAAAGGGCTTAGACAGAAACCCAGCAACATGTGAACACTTACTATGTGCCAGGCACTTTACATGCCCTGTCTTACTTAACTTTCACGTCAACTCCATGTAGTTAGGTATTTTGCTATCCATTGAAGAAAGACTATATAATTGCTTAAGGTTAGACAGCTAATATGTGTCAGAACTTGGGACCAAAGATGTGTGTGTACAGATTCCCCATTATATGTTTGCACCTCTGGGCTGCCATGAGAAGTACCATATGATATGAGATATGATAGGATAGGATAGGATAGGATAGGATAGGATAGGATAGGATAGGATACCACTAGGAATAAGAAACAGAGACTGCTGATCTTCCCAGGAACACCTACTGACTATGTGTCACCCAGTTGATATGGGTTATCTTACTTAGTTCTCATAACAAGGCTGTAAATTTAAAACTACCATTTTGCCTGTTTCACAGACAATGGAGCTGGGGTTCAAAGGGTGACATTATTTCCCCAAGGTCACATAGTTTTTGAGTAGAGCAAGAATTCAGAGTAAGTCAATGGATGGCTGCGTGGGAACTTCCCAGGATGGCACTCCACCCTGGAGAGGCCCTAATGTAGGTGCCAGTGGGTGACAGTAACAGAGCAGTGCCCTCTGAACATGTAACAAGGAAAGGACAGACGGACTGCCAATGCCTCCGCTTAAAGGCAGAATACTTAATTGCAAAACATTGAGAAGATGATATCTGAATGAGAAACTTATGAAAAATGTAGAAAACCATAGAACAAACCCTCTTACCTTTTTGTAGTGATGGTGCATTGTTGGGGAGTCTTGTCAAAATAATTTTATATGGAAAATAAGCCCATGAAAATGAAGGGTCAGTTTCAGGAAAAAAAAATCCTTGAAGCAGCTTATGTAAACGAGGTAGGTAGGTTTTGATTCCTCATTGGGTTGTGAAACACATTGAGTGGGTTGAAACCAGCATGGAAGAAATAGAGTAGATTATAGGTGATCTATTTGCACACAGCAAAAGTCTGTGTCATTTCACAAAGCACTTTGTAAGTGTGTGTGTTAGAGTGGATGTGTGTGTAAGGGATCATGATGTAAGCTTTCACACTGGAGTGAAACATATTTTAAGATACTGAGATATTTGATGACAGTATTTCATGGTTTAGAAACCAAAACAAAACATGTTTTTGGAGTCAGAGACATCTAGATTCAAGTAGTTGCCCAACTATAATTTGTGTAAGAACCCAAGTCTAGTGTGCTCGCTTACTTGCTGCTCTCCAGTGAGAGTCTTGTGGAAAAGGTTTAGAGAGTCTCCATATTTTCTTTTCATGAAAAGCCCATCTCTCTCACTGGTTACAAAACATCACTGAGATGCATTTCTTGGGGGCTCTGCTCCAAACATGCTTCTGCACATGATGGACTGGACCCCACGGACATTTGCACGTGCTTCTCACATATCATCCATCATGGCGTCTTTCTCACTCTCTCCACACCTGGGAGAATCTAACCATGTTGAGGGGCCAAAGCTAACACTTGACTTAGAGAGTCCAACACATCGTTTTTATAGAAAGTTCTTATTTTCAGAAAAAAATTCTTTCTGGATGATTTACACCTGAGACCTAAGTGACCAAATTGTAGGGAGATTCTTGGGAAGAAGACCAGGAGGTCATCTAGCTACGGAGAAATGGAGAAATGGAAAATGATTAAACTCTGAAGGAATTTGAACTCCATTTTGGCAAGTACCCTCCATTTTTCCAGGCTTCCTGCCCAAACATGGATTCACTCCGCCCCTCGCAGGTGTCCACATGACGCAGTGGGAATCATTTCATGGCAGAAGCGTGGGCTGCAGAAGACTTGGCTTAATATCAGGACAGATAGTCTGAGGAAGGGGAGGAGACTCAACTTCTTGTTGTGTCCCCAACTCTCCCCTTTGCAACTAGATTCCTCCTCCCTGGAATTCAATTCCTGGACCAGAGACCATAACTAAGTGTTTTCCAAATCAGAAAAGACCCATATACAAAATTTTAAAAAATAAAAATAACCTCTGTAAAAATTACAAGAGCAAGGCATAATAATGATAGAGAACATTAGCGATATAGAAAAACAAAAAGAAGACATTAAAAATTTTTTTTAACATTTATTCATTTTTGAGAGAGAGAGTACGAGTAGAGGAGGGGCAGAAAGAGAGGGAGACACTGAATCTGAAGCAGGCTCCAGGTTCTGAGCTGTCAGCACACAGCTCAATTTAGGGCTCAAACCCACAAACTGTGAGTCGTAGAGGGAGACCTAAATCAAGCTCTGCACTGACAGCAAACAGCCCAACACGAGGCTCAAATTCATGAACCACAAGATCATGGCCTGAGCCGAAGTTGGATATTCAACTGACTGAGCCACCCAGGGGCCCCAAAAGAAGAAAATGTATATTATCTCATACTTCATGACCCAAGGAAAACTCTGGTTTGCACCTTGGTACATATTCTTCCAGGCCTTCTTTATGCCTATGAGACACAGTTGTTTGTTTGCTTTGTGATCATCCTTGTCACTTAAACTTCACATAGAGCCATAGGAACATTCCTTAGGATAATTCCTACAAGTGTAATTATTGCATTTCCTAAGTCAAATGGTACACAGAGTTTGAAGGTCCTCTCTTTCAAAACCAGTTTTCATACACACTCCCATCCTGCCCCTGCTCTGTAACAGTCCTATGCACCCCGGGCACGTGTTAACACTCACTCCAGTGTTGTTGACTGCTGTAGTCCATAATATCCCCTTTTGCTGGGGAATTATTTGATAAAAGACAGTGTCTGGGATGAAAAAATCCTCAACATCACTCATCATCAGGGAAATACAAATCAAAACCACAATGAGATACCGCCTCACACCTGTCAGAATGGCCAAAGTGAACAGCTCAGGCAACAACAGATGTAGGCGAGGTTGTGGAGAAAGAGGAACCCTTTTGCACCACTGGTGGGAGTGCAAACTGGAGAAGCCGCTCTGGAGAACAGGATGGAGGTTCCTAAAGAGTTAAACATAGAACTACCGTGTGACCCAGCAATTGTACTACTAGGTATTTATCCAAGGGATGCGGGTGTGCTGTTTCAAAGGGACACCAATGTTTATAGCAATGCTATCGACAATAGCCAAAGTATGGAAAGAGCCCAAATGTCCATTGACAGATAAATAGATACAGAAGATGTGGTGTATATTTACACACACACACACACACACACACACACACACACACACACACTGGAGTATTATTTGGCAATCAAAAAGAATAAAATCTTGACATTTGCAACAATGTGGATGGAACTGGAGGGTATTATGCTAAACAAAATAAGTCTGTCAGAGAAAGACAAGTATGAGATGACTTCACTCATATGTGGAAGTTAAGGTACAAAACAGATGAACATAAGGGAAGGGAAAGAAAAATAATATAAAAACAGGGAGGGGGGCAAAACATAAAAGACTCTTAAACACAGAGAACAAACTGAGGGTTGCTGGAGGGGCTGTGGTGGGGGGATGGGCTAAATAGCTGAGGGGAATTAAGGAGGACACTTGCTGGGATGAGCACTGGGTGTTATACACAGGGGATGAATCACTGGAATCTACTCTTGAAATCATTAGTGCACCATATGCTAATTAACTTGGATGTAAATTATACATACATACATACATACACACATACATAATAAGATAGTCTGGTTATTCCTGTGAAGGGTATCAGAACATGCCACCCTCCAAATATGCCACTTTGGTATGAGGATTATTTTGAACTATCAGCTATTGAGAAATAGATAAAGCCCAACCCCCAACCTCTGTCTTCTAGGATGGACAAAAGTTAATCACCAGAGACAACTCTACGTCCCTATCAGCCTAGAGATGGCACCAAGGGATCTATATAACAAACCTTGCAAAAACTAGCCCTTATTCACCATATGTTTGTCTTCCCATAATTTGCTGGTCTTAGAAGCTCAAAGCTCTTCCTTTAGCTTGACAGCCCTAAGAATGTATTGGTCTTTTGCTAAGATGCTATGCAAGCCCAAGTTCAAATCACCCCTTTGAGTTCTCATCGCTGGGTACTCCCATGTGTATACACAATGCACAGGTTAATAAACTTCTGTTTGTGTTTCTCTTCTTAATCTGTCTTTTGTTGACCTGCGAGAGCCCTAGCTGAAGAACGTAAGACAGGTAGAGGAAAAGGATTCTTTTTTCCTTCCTTAGATCTCCAAATGCAAATATTTTATCCATTTACTATATGGTTAAAATGAATTCGAGGAATAACCTTGATAAATCTTAGATCAAAATAGTGTGAACTGAAGGTCATGGGTACAAGTGTACTTGTACTTAGTAGTTGTACTTAGAAGTGGAAGTATAAGCAGGAAACACAGAGGAGCTAGCTCTTTATGGCATGCAATGTGACCAATGGTGAAAAAGAGGGGAGTTTTTCTTCTAAGAGGTAGCCCTAAAAGTCAGCATTGCAGCAAAAACAAGCAAACAAGAAGTTATGAGAGATAGGAGAGATGATTGATTTGCACATTAATACTTCTCAAATTTTACATGACAAACCCAACTCATTATACTTGGAGGGATACTCTTCCTTCCTTAGTGGAGCTTTCTGTATCAGTCTGGGTACAAAGAGGCAGCAGCCTGAGGAAGTAAACATGCCTGTAAGAGCTAGTTAAACAGCCTTTGTGACACTATTGTCTGGATAGAGAGTGCCATTTTTCACCCCTGTCAGCAATGTATGAGTGTACTAGTGACCCTACGGCTTTGCCAACAGAATACATCATCATCCCTCTTAACTGTTACTGCTCTGAGAAGCAAAAAATGATTTTTCTCCTTTAAATTTGAATTTAATTTTGGTGAGGTTGAAGTTCTTTGTTTTTTAAGTTTATTTATTTATTTTGAGAGATAGAGCATGATCGGGGAAGAGGGGCAGAAAGAGACAGAGAGAGAGAGGGAGAGAGAGAGAGACAGAGACAGAGACAGAGACAGAGACAGAGAGAGAGAGAATCCCAAGGAGGCTCCACACTCAGCATGGAGCCCAACACTCAGGGCTCCATCCCTTGACCATGACATCACAACCTGAGCCAAAGTCTGATGCTTAAACGACTAAGCCACCCAGGAATCCCTAGGAGGCTATTTTCTGCTTCACATATTTTGCCCAGTGGTTTTAGTCTTTTCTCATTTGATGTCTAAGAGTTCTTTACCCGTTAGAGATACAAGTTCATTATCTGTAAAACATACTGCAAATACTATCTTCCATTTTGTAGTTTGTCTTTTGACTTTGTTTGTAGAGCTTTGTACCATGCAAAGCTTCCTTTAATTTGTTTTTATTTGTATCTAGTTGAATTCATGATTCTTCTGTTGTATCTGAATTTTTAGACATATTTAGTAAGCATTTCCTTACAGTTTTTCAAAAAAAGAATTCTACATGCTCTGTTCTGGCATGGCTTCTTTTTTGTAATTAGGCTTCTTATCCATTTGCTCTTCTCTGTTTTTTCCCTATATAGTATGAATTAGGGGTGCAATTTTACTTCTTTCTAAGTAGATTTCCAGTTGGCCCAATCCAAGTTTGGTCTCAGTGCCTAGAGATGCCAACTTTACCACACATTATATTTCGATATGTATTTGTACTCTCTAGTCATTCCACCAATCTATGTGTCTATTTATGAACTAGTGCAACACTTTTGTACTTATAGCAGTTTTCTAATATATTTGACTATCTGATGGAGATTTCTTCTTGCCCCACTTAGTCAGTGTTTCCTTGGCTATTCTTGTGTGTTTATTTTTTCATGTGACTTTTAATATTAACTTATCTCATTTTAAGATAAAAGCTTTTTGGTATTTTTATGGAGGCTTTATGATTAACTTATGAAAAACTGACATCTTTACAATGTTGAGTCATCTTATTCAAGGACAAGGGAAGTCTGTCCATTTGTTTAAGTTCATAGATGTTTTAGAAGTATTTTGACATTTTCCCATGTAGATTTAGCAAGTTTCATGTAAATTTATTTCTAAGCACAGAGCCCAAAGTAGGGCTCGAACTCATGAGCTGTGAGATCATGACCTGAGCCAAAGTTGGACACTTAACCAATTAAGCCACCCCGGCGCCCCTAGGATTTTCTTTCCTAAAAGCGCCTTTTTCTTTTCAAATCTACTTAGCCATTTTTATAATTTCATTTTCTTATCATATTCTCAATTCCATATTTTATTTTCTTGAACATAACTTATTTTGTGCTTATTAATTTCAGCATCTAAAGTTTTTGCAGATCTTGTTCTATTGTCTGTTTTATTTTGCTGCCTGTTGCCCGTGGTCTCTTATTCCCTTATGTATTATGAGATTTTTAAAAATGTGTATTCATACTCTTTGGAAACGTATCAGTGGAATTATTTGAGGCCCGTGTTAAAGTGAGTTCTTCCAGAGAGGATCAAGTTTGTTTCTGCTGGATGTTTTGGGACAACATCAAAATGTAGCCAATTCAAAATAACTCTTAGCCTTTAGGCTTTTTAATTCCATGGAGAGTGTGAATTCAGTCCACAAACCTTCATGACTATCTTTGGGCTATAATTTCTCAGAGAATCTCTTTCCCCATCCATTCACTCATTTCCAAGATTAAAGAAAAAATCTTTATTGTCTGCTTCTCAGAGTGGGTTTGTTTCTGGACTTCCCTTTCATTGATGGTGCAGCCATTTAGATTTCCAGCTGTATGTGGGAGTCACCTAGAAGCATTCTCCCTTGAGAGACCCCGGCCTTGACCTTGAGAGACTATAAAAATAGATCAGTCTCAGGGGTTGGCAGATGCACTTGGACAAAAGCATACTTAAGTGCTTGCTGACCTCTGGATTCCTCCTTTTATTAATTTTTGGCTTCTAAGGATTTTTTTTTTACTTTCTTACTAGCTTAACAATGTATTTTAATAAATCTTATTTAGATATAGCTTTTTGGTTTCTTTCAGTGGAAAAGTTGTTAAGAGTACCCAGGCTGCCCTACCTCCATCAGACTTGGAGGTTTAAGGTGATTTTTAAAATATCAAACACATTTTTAATTAATTAAAATTATGATACATATATCTATTTAAAACATGGAAGATGGTAGTATTATGATCAGTGAAAAGAAAGAGTTACAAAAGTGTAAAAAACATGAACTCATCATAAAATACTCTCAGAAATCCTTATATACAGGGGAAATAGTTTTAAGCAGTGGCTATAACAGTTGCTGTTTTGGGGTGCCTGGGTGGCTCAGTTGGTAAAGCACCTGACTTGATTTTGGCTCAGGTCATGATCTCAAGGTTTGTGTGTTGGAGCCCTGCATCAGGCTCTGTGCTGGCAGCGTGAAGCCTGTTTGGGATTCTCTCTCTCCCTCTCTCTCTTTGCCCCCCCCATCCTATCTCCTGCTCAAAAATAAATAAACATTTAAAACTACCTGTAATAAAAAAAAACAGTAGCTATCTTAAGGAGGATGAATTTGGGGAGATTTTTTCCTTTTTAATTCTTCTTTTATAGTTTTCCATAACGAACAGGAATTATTTGACTAAAAATATATTTTAAAACTATTTTAAAAATATATAAATCAGGGCCCCTAGGTGGCTCAGTCAGTTAAGCATCCAACTTCGGGTCAGGTCATAATCTCACTGTTCGTGGGTTTGAGCCACACATCAGGCTCTGCTGACAGCTCAGAGCCTGGAGCCTGCTTTGGATTCTGTGTCTCCCTCTCTCTCTGCTCCTCCTCTGGTCGCATTCTGTCTCTTTGTCTCTCAAAAATAAGTAAACATTAAAAAATTTTAAATAAAAAATATATAAATCTGAACCAAAGCATTTCCATATGAAGCAGGAATGGTGTTAGTTTTCTCATAGCCATTTTGGAGTATCCTACAATTTATCAGCTTTGACTTTAAGTCTCTCTCTCCTCCTCTCCCTCTCTAGGTATAGATGTAGATATAGATGTAGATATATGCACGCATGTTTCTGTTTTGCCCTCTCTGGGCAAAATCCTTGAGTGTACGTTTCTCTCTTTTGGAGAGCTGTTTGGTATCTAGGAACGAAAAACTTTCCTCAAAATGAGGATTCCAGTACAAAGGGAAGAGATGAGGTTGCTTTGACTGCACTAGAGTCTCAGCAAAAGTGGAAGGGTGATTTGCGGAGTCGAAGTGACTTAGAAGATGTCTTCCCTGGAAGCAGAAAATAGAAGAGGTCATTCCACAAATGCCTTCCAGCGGATGATTCTTTTTTCTGTATGTGTGCTCTCTGGCTGGAGTGATTTCTCATTTTCCCCCCACTACCTCATTTAACTGACTCCAGATGAAGACTCTTAGAGCTTTCAACTCTTTTAGAGTCTATATTGTTAATGGGTCTTTCTAGAATTGATTAGAAAGTCTATAGACAGAAATTTATTATGGAAATCAGTAGATCATAAACTCCAAGGACACAGACCTTTTTCTGGGCAAATACACAAGAAAATGCCACTCCAACAAGATCAACTGTGCCTAAAAGCAGCTGCTGTAATACAATGAAAAAGTTTGGGAAAAACAAAACGAATACACTTGAGACTCCAGGAAAATTCCACTTGCATGCATCATAATATTAGAAAAAGAAGGAAAGAGAGTGTAAGGCCATCCAAGTCAAGTCTCATCTTTCGGTTTAGCCCCACAGACTCTGTGATGACCAACAGTCACTTTCATTGTGAAGTTCAAACATATCAACTATAGTCACAGTTTTTAAAGGGAACCGCTTTTTGGGACATGCTTCAGGTTTACCAGAGTCTCACACTTTCACCGACAGAATTTTTGCTTCCTCTAGATGTGGCTAGGTTTCAATATTAAATAAAATTATTGAAGCTCTTCCAATGTTACAAGTGAATATAAATGGTATCCTAGGAGCAAATCAATCATGCTACATCTAGTACTTTGAACAGGTTAGATGGATGCGTTCATTTTGATCATTGATTTGAAGCATTTTTGTCCTGTGTAGTTAAGAACATATTTTGAAATCTTGTTCAGTTCTATCATCACGGGCAGTCAAAAATTACTCCATTATCACAAGCGCTGACAGATCAGACTTGGCAAGTTCCCTTCACAAGAGGTTTAGAATGAGCTGAAGGTTTGTATGCATTTCTCCCCCAGTTTAAGGCCGGGTCCCTGTGCCAGACACCTCCTCTAGGCAAAAAATATGTGTAACCCTTTATGGTCTTAGATCATCCTCTGGGTTTCTAAACAGAAGTGTTTTTGCAGTGTTTGAGAATTTGAGTGAATTTGCAGAGAGTTGAACCCTGTTGTGAAGCGGTAGTTCTTCCTGGGAATCTGCCATGGCCTACAAGAAACATTTTTCTGGGGTCCCCAGGTGGCTCAGCTAGTTAAGCGCCTGACTTCATCTCAGTCATGGGTTCGAGCCCCCCATTGGGCTCTGTGATGACAGATCAGAGCCTGGCGCCTGCTTCAAATTCTGTGTGTGTGTGTGTGTGTGTGTGTGTGTGCGCGCGCGCGCGCACACGCACACGCGCGCACATGCATGCCCGCCTCTCCCTGGCTTATGCTCTCTCTCTCTCTCTAAATAAATAGATGATACTATGTGCTCTTTCTATAACAATAGCTTTGTGGTGAGGATCATGCATAATTGTTTACTTCAAAAAGTTTTGAAAACAAAATGACTATCCTGTAAAATTCTCATCATTCTCAAAAGCAAGATTTTTAGGGGCGCCCAGGTGGCTCAGTTGGTTAAGCATCGGACTCTTGGTTTTGGCTCAGGTCATGATCTCACAGTTTGTGGGTTTGAGCCCAACATCAGGCTCTGCACTGACAGAGCAGAGCCTGCTTGGTATTCTCTCTCTCTCTCCTCCTCTCTCTCTCTCTCCCTCTCTCTCTCAGAATAAATAAATAAATAAATAAATAAATAAATAAATAAATAAATACCTTATTTAAAAAAACACATAAGATTTTCAGATAATGGAAGCAAATGAGAAAGACAGATCTGGATGCTGAATAATCTTCTTGGTAGTTCAATCTGACCCTAGCACTCTTATGTTTAGGACTCCCCTTCTTGCACAGGGTAAACACCCAGTCTTTGCCTGTGGACTTTACGCTGTGTGAACCCAGCAGCCTCTCTGATCTCATCCCTTAGCCATGCCACATTTCTCCTCTTCTACCTCAGTCCCTCCATCCTCACAGGCTTGCACTTTCGGTTCGCTGGACCCTTCCTCTAGCTAGTGCCACAGCGGGCTCCCTGCCTCCATTTGGTCTCTGCCCAAATGCTCTGTGCTGGGACTCACCCCTGTGCTCTCCATCTAAAAGAGCAGCTTTTGTCCATTTCCATCCCTGTCTTTTTAATTTTTTTTAAAAAAATATTAATGTATTTGAGAGAGAGAGAGAGAAGAGGGGGAGAGAGAGAACCCCAGGCAGGCTCCACGCGATCAGCATAGAGCCAGATGCAGGACTTGAGCTCATCAACTGTGAGACAATGACCTGAGCCGAAATCAAGCATTGGGTGCTTAACCAACTGGGCCACCCAGGCGCCTCTCCACCCCTGCCTTATTCTTCTTTCTAGCAGTTACCAATAACATTATGTTATATCTCTATTAGTTCACGTGTTTTCTGTCTCTCCCCACCAGGAGTAAGTTCTAAGAAGCAGGGACTTTACTGTGTATCCCCAGTACCTTGAATATTGCCTAGAAGGTCACAGGTGATGAAAAAGTATTTACTCATTAAATGAAGATATAAATAAGTGGATTGCTTTCGAGGCGGCTGTCACCTGCCCTCCTAGTCACACAGTCACCATGTCTATGCATATGGATGACTTAAAACTGGTGATAGCCACATGGGAAGAATTGAGGAGGCATAACTGATTACTTTGATGCAATGCAATGTAGCAAACACTTACCAACCCCCTATTATGAGGAAGGCCCTACGTGGTTGTTGATATTAGCACATCAGCTTCTCCGTAGAGGCCTTGTAATTGATAGTTTTTACACAGGAAGAATCAAAGCAGAAAGACTTCCCCAACCAGTTGGATCCCTGCTTCTGATTCCTGTTGAAATAACTTACACTGACAACTTTGTTGAACCCCTACGATAAGCAAAGCGCTTGGCTGTTGATTATCCCATTGGTGCACTTCACAGTGGTGTCTGTCTTTAAGGTTTAAATATTGGCAAACCTAATGCTCAGGAAAAAGAATTTGGTCCAGCAGTACAGCATGCAATGCTAGACTTTTGCAGGGCTACATTACCCCGAATGCTGCTAGTGGTGCAAATATTAAAACCTGTTACAATTCTATTAGGGTCTTGCTCCCACACTGCTCACTGATGTGAATTTTTGACCAAAAGTACGTATTACAAATTACAAAAAGTACATATTACAAATTAGTAAAAAAATATATTTTTCTCATTATTGTCTGAACATTTAGAACTAATCTTTGTGCAAATATGTATATAGTTTATTGCTGGCATATTTTATCTTTATCATTTCTTAATAGTAAATTTTAAATGCTCACATATATATTAAGGCCACATGGTACAAACGGATGGCATAAAAACAATGCTAAACGCAAGAAATAAGGGAGGAATGTCTTCAAAATGTTGAAGGAAAATTACTTCTAAGCTAAAATTCTATGCATAGCCAAACTAGTAATGAGATTTGAAAGTAAATATATACAAAATCTCAAAAGTCTATCTTCCCTCCCCATGCACCTGTCTTATGATACCACTAGAGGATGTCCTTCTTCAAAACAACAGAGTAAAATGAGATCTAGAAAGACGTGCAAAATTGAAAACTGGATGTCCAGCATAGGAGAGAAATAAAGAGAACCCCCAGGATATAACTGTGCTTCATGTATAGAGGACAGCCATTCAGATCAAAATAGCCCGATTCAAGGGGCAAGCGATCATCACCATGCCGCTACTGCTGAGCCATCTTTTCAACCAGGAAAAACTCCTGGAGGATGTACTCAACCCAAATAAGAAAATATATGAAGAAGAAGAAGAAGAAGAAGAAGAAGAAGAAGAAGAAGAAGAAGAAGAAGACGACGACGACATGATTTCCAGGAAATTGGGAAGTCAATCTTGGAGAAAAGCAGATGGAATTCCAAGTAATTAAGTAAAGGCCAGGATGACACTGAACAGCAGGTCTAAAGACAAACCTGCCTGGAGGAAGAGGGATATTTAAGTTTTTTTCTTACCCAATGTAAGTGGCTTTATGAAACACTGTACTAAGATGTTATTGGAAGAATTTGGAAAGATCAGCAAAAAAACAAAAAGAAAACGAAGCAGATGAAAATCAAGGTTCTTATTAACTCCTGGAAAAACTAAAAGTAAAAAGAGAAAATAATCATAATGCATAACGATGCTTTTATATGAATAATATTTGCAACGCAAATGGAATGGAAACACTGAATATGGATTTAACAAAAAATTGTAACCTACTCATATCATAAAGATAGAAGAGAAAAGAGGATGAAAGCCTAAAAGACTACACCCTCTTCTACCATAATAGGAAACGTATGAATAATGTTTAAAATTGATTAATAAGCATATAGCAGTACATGCATTTTATTTAGAAATATGGAGATTTGAAATGTCAGAAAAAAACTGCTAAGAGTTCAAAGTGACTACTTCTGGCAAACGAGACAATATTTTAAAAATAAGCTATTAGTATACTTGAATTTTTTAATTACGTGTATGAATTACTTACTAATAATTAAAATTGTCCCTTTGAGTTTTCTCAAATGTTTTGTATCCAAAGACTCTCAATAAAGGCTTTTCTTATTATTATGGTGTTATTATCATTGGAAAGAGTCTTGGCTTATTGTCAGATGACACTGAATCTAGTAATGTCTGCCACTGACTCCTTCTGATTTGATTCACTGGACCTCAGTTTCTTCATTTGTAAAGGGGAGGGGTTAGCACACACATATGATCCCTTAGGCCTGCTCCAACCCTATTATGCCATGAATAGAACCTTTTATGCAACACATATACACTGACAGGGTGCTGTCACCCATGAAAAACCTGGCTGCTTTTAAGGTCCCGACTTTGATCTTGGCCATGGAGATGAGAAGAGGAGGAATGTCTTAATCACTGGCTCAGGAACACGGAAGGTGATTGTGAGGAGCTGGGGGGGACTCCAGCCCCACAAAGGACAGAAACAGACAGTATGATTTTATTTATTTTATTTTTCCATAATATTTTATTGTCAAATTGTTTTCCATACAACACCCAGTGCTCTTCCCCTTAAGTGCCCTCCACCATCACCACCACCTCTTTTCCCCCCTCCCCCTTCCCCTTAAACTCTCAGTTCATTTCCAGCATTCAATAGTCTCTCAAGTTCTGCATCCCTCTCTCTCCCCAACTCTCTCTCCCTCCTCCGCTCCCCCTGGTTCTCCATTAGGTCTGTCCTGTTTTCCTGCTAGACCTATGAGTGCAAACATATGGTTTAATCTTTGGAAGGATTCTTGCCTTGCAGGGTCGATGTATTAAAACAGAATGAGGTACTTGAATGTACATCATAAAGTGAAAAGCCTGTATATGCGCAGGAGGTATGACCAGTGTTGCTTGGAAAAGGGTCAGTGCACTCCAGGGGGAAAAGCTCTGGTCTAGCACGTAAGACATTTAGGAATTTTAGTGTTGAGTTTGCTATTAATCCTCTAGGGAAGGTTGGATATGCTCTCCCTTCTTTGTCTCAGCATCAGGGTTGATAACTCCATTGGAGTTCTTTGGTTAACAGAAAAGGAAGGCAGATTTACAAACAGTGGGGTAGCTCACAGAACTGAGACAAAAGCTTCAGGAAGTACAGAAGCCAAAGATTTTCTGGAGTTTTGTGCTGATATTCAAAAAATTGAACAACAATATGGTGCGGCACAGCCCAATCTGAAGGGGTGCCAGTGGCCACACTTGAGCAGAGACCTAGAGGCCCTCGGCTGATGTAGGGTGTCTTAGCCCATCCTTTTGGGGTGCTATAACAATATGCCATGGACTAAGCAGCTAATAAACAATAGAAATTTATTTCTCACAGTTCTGGACACTGAAAGTCTGAGTTCAGGGTGCCTGTATGGTGGGATCTGGGACCCTTCTGGGTTGTAGACTTCTCATTATATCCTCACATAGTAGAAAAGGCAAGAGATTCCCCTAGAACATTTTTAGAAGAGTGCAAATCCCATTCAGGAGGGTTTGAGCCTCATGATTCAAACAACTTTCAAAGGCCCCATCTCCTAATATCACTACATTTGGATTGTTAAATGTAATAATCCTATTAAATTAAATTAAATCCTATTTAATTATTATTAAATTAGGATTTCAACATATGAATTCTGGACAATAGCATAAGGGTTAATTCTACAGTTGTTGGATCAAAGGGTGATCTGGGATAATGGTCCCGGAAACTGGGTGGTGAAGAGGACATTCCAGGGTGTAGGAAGGTGGTAATTTACCAATTGCTATGGAAGTATTTCAGTTTTTTGACAATGGGCACAGCTGTATTGGGGAGTTTCTACTGGATGTTAGAACTGTGTCTAGGTGTATTTATTGTTGCCTCAGGCCTCACTGCTAGGATGATTTGACATAAAA
Organism: Suricata suricatta; assembly: GCF_006229205.1. Classification (NCBI taxonomy): domain Eukaryota; kingdom Metazoa; phylum Chordata; class Mammalia; order Carnivora; family Herpestidae; genus Suricata; species Suricata suricatta. Next base: position 156,217 of record NW_021871547.1, on the reverse strand, counting down.
ATTTAGTAAATGCCTTTTTTCTGCCCTATGTCCCACCACTTTCTACTCACATTTTAGGGACAGAGCATCAGGTTGACCTAGTTTGGAGTTGATGCCCACACTTGGCCAGGGGAGACTTGAGAACTCTGAATGACAGCCCATCACAACTACATCCAGTGGAGTAGAAGCAATTTCCTGAAAAGAACTCAGAGCTCAGTTACTCTAGGGTGAGATGCAAAATTGATGGCAGGGACATCCATCAATTAGAAGGTACATCAGCCCTTGACTATGGGGGGCAGGGCCCTGAAGGTTCCCTGCTGTGCAGGTGGTTAATTCTCTCTTACTAGCAGTGCTGTTGCAAGATCATGACAAACACTAGGAGTCCCAAAAGCAGGGATGGGATGGTCAGCATGGAAAGGGGGATACAGGAGCAGAGGCATCGGCCATGGGTCTGGCTTGTAGGCAATGTGTTATTGACAGCTGGTGCCTAACAGAGTGTGACCCTCTGTTAGCAAAAGAAGGGGGAAAGGATGCCAGGCTGTGGAAAAATCATAGCTGGCTGCTCAGGGGGGTGGAGAATTGCAAGTAACTCACGAAGCTGGAAACTTTGGTTTGCTACAGAGTGCATAAGGAAATGCATGGTGGTATTTTGGGTTTTCCCAGTGACTAGGAGAAGAGGAGAGTGCTGCTAGAAATTGGTGATGGAGTCAGAAATAATTAATATCCTACAATGATGGCGGCAGTCATGCTGTCCTACCAAAATGCCAGTAGCACTTCTGTTGACAAACATCGCAAGGAGAATTTTCTAGAAGGGACTACTGAAGAGAGTGTAGTCATATGCAATGGGCAGAAGAGGGACAGTCCTGGCTTGGGTGGTCTAGCTACCATTTATCATTGTCATGGACAGGTCCATTAATATATCTGTCATTTAATCCACATGGCCAACCTGAGATACAATTAATGACTCCCTTCTTATACACAAGGAGTTAGGCTCAGAAAGGCTAAATAACTTCACCAAAGTGACACCAGCAAGAGAAAGAGGCCCTTCAGTTCAAGTCTGAATCCACAGTCTTCTTGTAAGTTTTCACGAGATTGACTGGAGAAGGGAAACTGTGTAAGGGATCCTTAGGGAGAAACAAGAACACAGTCATGTCAAGCTCAGAATGAGAGTCCAAGAAGAGTTGTTGAATCCTGAAATCAATTACTGTGGAAGGCTGATGCTTTTTGGATATCTTTGAGGAGGCCCGAGATATCTGTTCACATGTTCATTCAGATACAGTCTTTTCCTAGATTGAGGGGGGACCATTAGTGGTCTTCTAGTCTTGTTTCTATGAGTCTGTTCTCAGTACTCTACCAGACTCTGAGGGCTGACCTTAAGATAAATCTCGAATAAACACTCCTTTGAAGGGGCTGGAAATTTACACACAACTGCAACACAATGGACAGCTGATTAAAACCAGCCATTCTGATTCAACATTAACTGAAACGTGTTGACATTGACAGTGAAATTCCACAAGTCAAAAGTTAAAGAGATGAAGGTAGGATGAGTTAAACTTTTAAAAAATAGCCTTTTGTACCATTACAAAATCAATATGCATTATTGGATAGGATATTTACCAAATAGTATGCTCCTCTACTCACTGCATATAGATTTCACATTTTAAAGGGAATTTCTCATTTCTAATTTTCTATAGTTTTATCATAAATACTTTTTTTCTCCCTCTGCCTAAAACGTTGTGCTAATATGCTACTGCCTCCGCCAGTGGAATGACAGGCGAAGCTGATCTGACTCTAGTCATCTACATCTTGGTAAAAATGAAAGACATGAGTAGATTTTTTAAAATGTTTATTTATTTTTGAGAAAGAGAGAGAGAGCGTGTGTGCATGCACGAGTGGGGGAGGGTCAGGAAGGGGGGGGGTAAAATGATGTGAAGCGGGCTCTGTGCCGATAGCAGTGAGCCCAATGTGGCGCTCCAACTCAGGAGAAGTGACATCATGACCTGAGCTGAAGCTGTATTCTCAACCAACTGAGACATCCAGGTGCCCTGACAGTAGATTTTATTTAAAAATAGAAATATCATACAATTGTGATCTCACAGCTCGTGAGTTCAAGCCCTGCTTCAGGCTCTGTGCTGACAGCTCAGAGCCTGGAGCCTGCTTCGGATTCTGTGTCCCCCTCTCTCCCTGCCCCTCTCCCACTCACACTCCACTCTGTCTGTTTCTCTCTCAAAAATAAATAAACATTAAAAAAGCCATACAATCTAGTCATTCCACCGCTGGGTATTTACCCAAAGAAAATAAAAACACAAATTCAAATGTACTCCAATGTTTACTGCAGCATTATTTATGAAAGCCAAGTTACAGAAGCAAACTAAGTGGCCTCTGATTGATGAATGGATGAAGAAAGTGTGTCTCTCTCTCTCTCTCTCACACACACACATACACACACACACAGGAATATTACTCAGCCATAAACAAGAATGAGATCTTGCCGTTTTGACAATATGGATGGACCGAGAGGTATTATGCTAAGTGAAATGTCAGAGAAAGACAAATTCCATATGATTTCACTTATATGTAGAATTTAAAAAACAAAATGGAGCAGATACAGACCCATAAATACAGAGAACAAATTGGTGGTCGCCAGAAAGGAGGGGGTAGTGGAGTGGGCAAAATGGGTGAAAGGAAATGGGAAATCGTGGTTTCCAGTTATGGAATGAGCAAGTACCAGGGATGAAAGGCACAGCATACGGAATATAGTCAATGATACTGTAACAGCATCGCGTGGTGACACATGGTAGCTATACGTGGGCTGAGTTTAGCATAATATAAAGAGTTGCCAAATCACTGTGTTGCACACCTGAAATTCATGTAATATTGTGTGTCAGCTATACTTAAATTTTACAAAAGAGATTTTATTAGTGAAAAGAGGGAACGGCACTTGCATGAGGAGGTGGGGCGTAGGAACAACCAAGGTGGTAGCTATCTCCAGGAATAAATCTTGCATTTCAGGAATTCTGGTCTCTCCAAGGCAATCCAGGGGCGGAGGGCGCTCTCTGCAGTTCCTGACCGCTCCCAAATCCCCAGGCGACACCACCAGGGGGCGCTCGCACCCTTGCAGTGTTGCCACGGGAGCTCTTGGACCTAGCCTGCCTCCTTAACAGTTGCACCCGCTGCCTGACCCCGAGAAGTGCGTTCCGTGAAGCCCGGTTTGCAAACCCGGCGCCTAGCTTGGGCCCGCCCTGTGGCAGAGCTGAGGCCAATTTGAAAAGGGACCAAGGGAGGCAGAGCGTCGGTCGGGGCTGGAGCGGGCCGTTTCCACTCCGATTGCAGGACCAGCGGGGAAATTCAGAGCATTGACAAGTAGATAAACCAGCATGCAAAATCGGGGAAAGCGGAGTTGGTGGCTAACAGCGCTTGGGGCGGTTAGAATGTCCAAGGGATCCCTCCCCCCCACTAAAGGTTTCAAACGCCTCTTTCTGTCCTCTCAGCTGGGCATGTGGGAAGCAGGTTAAGACCACTTGCTCTTTCTCTTCTATTATCAGCCTTTAGCTGTTTTCCAACGTGAAAAAGCATTTTCTTGCACAAGTGAGTTCTTCCTAAATTGTTTCTGTATCTCCCTCCCCAACATTTCTGTGCACACAAGCTGGACTGTAAAGAACGGCCAAGGGGATTTGTGCAAGGTTCAAAAATGGGTAACGACGAGGGCTTTTTTAGGGGACCCAGCGGGTGACAGCGCAGCCCAAGTCCCTAGAGACTGGGCACGGGGTCTTCATACCTCAGGGCAGAGACCCTCATACGGTGGCCTGCATGGATCAGAACCACCAGGGTGCTTGATAAATGCAGAGTCCCTGGCCTCAGCCCAGACCTGTTGAAACAGGATCTTTGCGAGTGGGAATCTGCAGTTCGGGAAGCTTCAGCTCTGGACGCTGCCGACATTCGTCCTCGGAAGCCTACAAAAACGTCCATTTCAACACCCTCGAATGATTCTCCTGCACGCAACGATTTGAGCATCGCTGCGTTGGCAGCCCGCGGTTCGGCCAAGGAAGCGAGGAGAGGGGCACACAGTGGGCGCGCTCCCCGGCTCAAAGCCCTTAACGGGAAGTGGGCGCCCGGTACCTGAGTCCCGGAGGGCTCCAGATCTGCAAGGCGACCGCACGGCCGGGGTCAGCAGCCCCACACTTGCCACGCTCCCAGGGGGCTCACGACGCGCACCTGGGGCAGCAGCCAGGTGGTGGGCGGCGCGGAGGAGGCGCGAGGGCGGGCTCCCCGCAGCTCCACCAGTGGGGAGGGGGCGGGGAGAGGAGGAGGAGATAAGGTAGGGGGCGTTGGAGACTTAGGCCTGCCTCCCACCTCCCCAACCTCCGCCCCCGCGGCCACCTTCCGCTCTATAATTGGCCGCCGGTTGGCCTTCCTTTCCTCTTATCTGATCCCGGGCGCCTGGCCGGAGGGAAGCGCCGGGGTGCAGAGTGGGAGCTGGAGTGGGAGAGGGAGAGGGGGAGAGGGAGTAGGGGAGAAGGAGAGGCCAATTAAAAGGGGCACAAGGCGGGAAGAGAGCGAGAACCGTGCGCCGCCAAGAACCAACTCGCGGCGGATCTTGGATCCTACCTAGGCATCGAGAGGTCCCCAACCTGGGCTAGAACATTCCCCTGCACAGGTCAGTTCTAATCTTTCTCTGCCCTACTTCGGGTCGGCTTTGAAAAATCTGTTCGTGAGGAAGGAAAAGCGGAGAGGGCGAGCCACCTGCAGACGCAGCGCAGTTCCACGGACCTTATCAACGCGGGCTCCCCGGATGGCCGGGGACCTGCGGGGTGGGATGGGCTGGTGCCCCCAGATGCCTCCTCGCGGGGTTCGCTGGGCAGGGAGTTCGCAGGTGCTACGTGCTGCGAATGCAAAGACAGTGATGATGTCTCGTGTTGCTTCCGGGAACATTGCCCTGTTCCCGGGTGCTGTGAGCGCGCGGCGGCAAAAAGCCATTTTGGCTTGGAGACACGGGCAATTCCAGCATTTCCAAGAGGAAGGCACTTAGTAAAGGCGACAATCTGGTGAGAAGGGGGGTTAGGAATTTGTCTTGGGAGCCGTATATGAATAGCACGCTCTTTTTAGTTTGACTGTATTGGGGGCGCTTGGAAGAGCAGTCGATGGAGGTCCTGGGAGACCGAACTGACCCAGCCGCAGATCAGCGCTGGGGTCAGGAGCTAGACGCAAAGAGCAGCAAAAAGAGCGCACAGACGGAGGACGCAGGCGGTTGCAGCGCCAGGAAACCCGGATGCCTCCGGCTTTTTGCTTTGGTGTCTGGACGCAAGAGGTTGCGGCTTTGAGATGCACCACCGGGCTGCGGTGTCGGGGGGTCCTCTTGGCCCTGGCTTTTCCACCCCTCTTCTCCAGTTTTATCCGTCTGCACCCCTTCCTGCTTCAAGCCTCCGGGGACGCACGCAGCGCCTGGGCAGAGATGCACCCAGTGGGGCTGGGCTTTGGCAGGCAGTGCGCCCGGGCAAGACAGGGTCAGGGAAGGGCCAGGAGGAACCCTCGTGGGGCCACAGGAGTGGCTTCTGCCCTAGGCGAGGGTCTGGACGCCGCCTCCCAGTCCGGGACTACAGGCACTTGGGTGGTACTGGGTTCTTGGGGCCTCCGTGTGAAGCCCGCCCGGTGGCACGCGAGCTCCGGGTTGACTGGGAGCCTCGCTTAGGCCCAGGCTTTGGGCTTCCCTTTAAGGAAGGTGCCCAAACGGGGCTGGTGCGCAGCTCTCACCGGGGGCCAGGATTTCCTCCTGACGATTGCTTCTGGAGTGCCTACTGAAAGCCTCATTACCTCCGGGAGTTTTGGGTTCCCATTGGGAAGTTTTAGAGGGTTTGCTGGGCAGAGGCTAAAGGGGGAGGAACAGAGAAAGATGGGGTAAGACTTGGTGGCAAAAATGTAAACAAGTTTTCCTGAAACTCCCCTTAAAGACTTTGCCACCCCCCACCCCAAAGGGCTTCCTAGCTGCAGCCTGTGTTGAAGGGGTTGTATTCCAATCTAGCAAGCAGGCTTATGCTGGGCGACGTTAGGGAAATTGGCGTTCTGTTTCTGGTAAGGTGGTCCGGTCCTGCACCCAGAGAACTCACTGGTAAATTTAGAATGAGTGGATGAATAAGTGACTGAATGAAGGGATAGCGTTTGGATGTTTGCTTATTCCAAAAGAGCAGCTTGGATGGATTTCCTCTGAATCTGGCCCTAAGGGTTCGGTCACTGTACTAGACTTCAGGATTTGGTTTTAAACAGCTTTAGTGAGATACAATTTATATACTGTACAAGTATCCAATTCCCTGGTTATTGTACCTAAAGGGTATATTCGCAAAGTTGTGCAGCCATCCCCACAATCAATTTTAGAACATTTTTATCATTCCAAAAAGAAATTCCATACTTATTAGCAGCAACTTCCCATTTCTTCTCAATCCAACCATCCCCCACCCCTTAGCTTCCAGCAACCACTGGCCAACCTTTTGTTGACATTTCATATAAAGGGAGGCATACAATATGCACGTGGTCCTTTGTGACTGGCTTCTTTCACCTAGCGAAATGTTTTCAGGGTTTAGCCATGCTGGACCCTATACCCACTCACTAGCCACTAGGCATCTCTTCTGCCTGGGGAGCCCTGTGTAGGGAGGCACCTGGGCCTCCACTGCAACCCTGGCCTCCTGGGGGTCCCTTGAAAGGACAGGAGCCACACTGGTGAGCCCTCTCAGTACGTTGCTGAGAAGGATTTCTTGGAACCCATCAGAATTCCTGGAACAATCTTGGGCAGGTCCCAGGCTCTAGGATTGATGGGAGGAGTCCTTTGGCCCTTTTCCTGCTGCTAACGGTCCAGCTGAGGATTTCGGAGAACTCTTGGGGCCCTCCACGTGCGTGTCTTCGTTTTCTGAATCAGCCAGGGCTGCCTGAAGGATGGGCTGAGCAAAGTGGCATGACTTCAGGGGCACTGGGTCAAGCCCCAGCCCACAAAAAACAAAACCAGAAAAGATTCCCTGGGGTGTGTGCCCTTTGGCTCTTAAATACTTCCTACTGTCACCTAGTAAAACACGAAGATCTTTTGCCTGTTTTAAGCTGACAGTTTTAGCAGTTACGTGACTCCAGAGCCATAGTTGCTGTCATTTTTTATCCAAACTCAGCCAAATGGCTGCCGTTTTCCTGGCCTGTCGCTTGTAACCCAAGATTCCTTTAAAGGGCTAAGGCCTTCCTGAAGTGCCTCAGGCTGAGGTGGTATTTATTATTTGAGTGCCGCTGAGCTAACACATTATCTGGGATTAGGACAGTTAAACAGAACAAGGTTGCTGTTAAATGAGGCACTAGATGGTCCCTGAGGGTACAGAGGAGACTGCTGGAGTCAGGGGTGCCGAGGGGAAAGCTTAAAGGAAAATGACAAAAACAAACTTCCTCCTGGGCAGATTTGCCTTGATAATGCTGGGTGTGAGGAAAGCAATCTTTTGCTCCTCTAACCAGGTACAAAGTGGCAGGGATCCAGTTACCCCTCTGGAAGCAGTAAGTCTTGAGTGAAGACCAACCTCACCCTATTCCGGTGGAGGTGGTGAGAGAGAGAGAGAGAGAGAGAGAGAGAGAGAGAGAGAGAGAGAGAGAGAGTGAGAGTGTGTGTGTGTGTGTGTGTGTGTGTGTGTTGGAAGTGCTGGCTTTTTTTTTTTTTTTTTTTTTTTTTTTTTTTTTTGAGTACCTATTGAATACCAGCCTTTTTCTCTTTCGGAAGTACATTTAAGTCCCTCAAATACTTGCAGAAGTAAATATTCTTCTTCTTTTAGAGTTCAGCTCTTTGAGCTCCCAGGATAGAAACTACCTTGCCTGGGGTCACAAAACCAGCAAGTAACAGATACACAATTAAGAAAAGTCTAAAGAAGGTTTGAACACAGGGATGCCTGGGTGCTTCAGTTGGTTGAGTGTCAGCCTCTTGATTTTGGCTAGGGTCATGATCCTAAGGTCATGGGATTGAGCCCTGCCTGGGACTCCACACTGGGCATGGCTCCTGTTTGAGATTCTCTCTCTCTCCCTCTGCTTCCTGGCACGCACACTCTCTCTCTTTTTCTCTCTCAAAATTAAAAAAGAAAATAAGAGATTTGAACCCAGATCGCACTGGATATATTCTCCATCAGCTTCTTTGGTGGAGTGGGGGAGGGCTGTGTGAATGACATGGATGATGTCATCTGAGGCCATAAAATCCAGCAGCTGAAGCAGTGGATGGAAGGCAGGAAGATACGAGTGATATCTAAACTTGCGCCTCTGTGCCCCTGTCCATGGTTCGTGACCTCTCTGAGCTTTAGTTTTCTCATCCAGAAAACCGGAATAACAACAGCCACACTGGAGGGTTAAGATCTAAGATGATCCCATACAGAGCCTGAAAGACAAAAATGGCTACTCTCATCTGCTGCTGCTTCTCCCTTCGCCCCACTTTCTCCCTTCTCTCTTTCTCTTCTCCGTTTTTGAGAGGCTGGTGACTAGAGAGGCCATGGAATTTCTGGGAGCTGAGGGCTTGCAGTCTAGACTCCCCATTTCCTCAAGGTGATTTTTTATCTATGCTCTTGGCAAACTTTTCTATCAATGGGCCTTTGTTGGATCTGTCTGGGCAGGTGTCTCTAACTTTAAATTTTAGGGAGCAGTGCTTGGTCTCTTTCCTCCCAGAAATTACCTGGATTGTTTATGAACGTTGATCTAGAGGGAAGCTGGGCTTTGCTGAGTCCATTGAGGGTCCTAGGATATGCCTAGGGGCACCCAGGATATTTGGATAAATTATTGGATAAGTATCTGTTCCTGGGTGGCTTTCTGTTTTTAGAGACAGACTGATAATCTACATTGAAATGAACGATGTCAAAAATGTTATTAAAATTTTTTTTTCTGTCTTTTATTTATTTTTGAGAGACAGAGAGAGACAGTGCCAGCAGGGCAGGGTCAGAGAGAGAGAGAGAGAGAGAGAGAGAGAGAGAGAGAGAGAAATACAGAATCTGAAGCAGGCTCCAGGCTCTGAGCTAGCTGTCAGCACAGAGCCCGATGAGGGGCTCAAACCCACGAACCGTGAGATCATGACCTGAGCCGAAGCTGGATGCTTAACTGACTGAGCCACCCAGGCGCCCCTAAAAGTGATATTTTACTGCAAGTTTTTGGCTTCTATTCTTCCTTGACTTCCCTGACCTACCTCCTCCCATGTACCATAACTGTGCTAAGCATTCAAAATATAGTGGGGAACAGTACACTTTGGTCGGTAGAAATGCAAATAGCCAATTACAGTACAGCGTTAGGTACTACGGACTGGAATATAAAAGTTACTACCATAGGAACCATGGAGGAGCATGTGACCCAGACTTGGAAGATCAGGGAAGCTTTCCTAAAGGATGAGACACCTCCGCTGAGATGTGCAGTTACCCCTCATACTGCTTATGCTATAGAGTTTAGTTACAAACAACCCTCCATTTCTTTGACTGAGGGGCTATATCAGTCTGTAAAAAAAGAAAGAGGTAAAAAGAAAGAGCGAGGTCATGGATCATTCCTGAATCAAGGAGCTGTCACTCTAATTCGCCATGCTTTGGGAGTGGCTATGTCTTCCATCGTGTAGAACTTAACAGCACCTGGTTTAAGACTGAGCAGTCTTCTGAGGCTGATTTGCAGTCAAGTTCTTTGCATTTGGCCGATGTTAATCTATATAGGGTCTTTTTTTTTTTTTTTAACATTTATTTATTCTTGAGAGAGAGAGACAGACAGAATATGAGCGGGGGAAGGGCAGAGAGAAAGGGAGACACCGAATCTGAAGCAGGCTCCAGGCTCTGAGCTGTCAGCACAGAGCCTGACATGGGGCTCGAACCCATGGACTATGAGATCATAACCTGAGCCAAAGTCAGACACTCAACCAGCTGAGTCACCCAGGTGCCCCTATCTAGGGTCTTTCTATGAATTAGAAAAGGTGGTCTCTCAGGACATACCCATGCCATTAGATGAAGAAAATAGTAGCCTTTCCTCTGAATGACACAGCTTTGCATACAACTCAGAGGAGAGAGTGTCTGCCAATTTCAAGCATCACTCACTCACTGCCAAGTGCAAATTGTACAGTGCATCAACTGTAACCTGTAACACATGAGCCTTGATCATTCAATCATTTATTATTCAATCAATCAACATTTATACATGACCTATTATGCACTTTGAACCTTTTTTATTATGGGCTAAGCTGCCATCTAGATGTCATATAGTATCCAAAACACAGAAGGTAGACAAAAGTTACCAAGGCTCTGCAGTTAGCTGGAGAGTTACGGGGGGCCGAGGGGCAGATGCAATCCATTGGAGGTCTGCAGTGAGGGATCTAAGTCAGTGCTAGGCAAATTATAGACTGCGGATTGGTGCCCGTTCACAAACGGATACTTCTCCCTGCTGAGATAATACTGTACCAGGATGTAAATCAAATATGTCAGGGAGCACGCTGTTAGTTCAGCTGAGATGTTTTTTTCATAGCAAAGCCTTCTTGAAGATGAAAGCAAGACAATGCATTGATTTACATTTTGGAATAATTTTCTTATCTCATTATAGACCAATGACAACAGTTCATAGACTGGCTATTTTGAGGGCTACCCATCTAGGCAATACTGGCCCCTATTTGACTGGGAAAGTGATCTTGGATCCTTTCTTTTTTTTATGTTTATTTATTTTTGAGAGAGAAAGAGAGAGAGAGAGAGAGAGAGCAAGCAGGGGAGGGGCAGAGAGAGAAGGAGACACAGAATCTGAAGCAGGCTCCAAGCTCCTCTGAGCTGTCAGTACAGAGCCCAACACAGGGCTCGAATTCAAGAACTGTGAGACATGACCTGAACTGAAGTCAGCTGCTTAACCAACTGAGCCACCCAGGCACTCCTAAATTGCTTTGATAAAGCATAAAAAGAAAGCCACAGATTCATCTCACTTATTAATGTTAGTACATTTACTAATATGAAAAATTTTATTAGCAAATGGAACCCAGTAACACATCAAAGAATAATCTGCCTCTCATTGTCATTGCAGTTGTTTTGGTAATAAGGATTGTAATCAGGAATTCTGAGTCATCTAATTTGTTCTTTTTAAAAATTATTTTGGTCATTCTAAGTCCTTTGCATTTCCCTGGAATTTTTTTGAATCAATTAGTTAATTTCTATAAAAAATGACCTGAAATTTTGATTAGGATTGCTTTGAGGGGCGCCTGGGTGGCTCAGTTGGTTAAGTGTCTGACTTCAGCTCAGCTTATGATCTCACAGTTTGTCAGTTTGAGCCTGCATTGGGCTCTCTGTGGATAGCTCAAAGCCTGGAGCCTGCTTGGAATTCTGTGTCTCCCTCTCTCTCTGTCCTTCCCCACTCACGCTCGGTCTTTCTCTCACTCAAAAAATTTTTTTTTTAATTTAAAAAAAAGATTGCGTTGGATCTATAGATTAATTTGAAGACATCCTAACAATTGGGGTTTTCAATCCATGAACATAGTATGCTGCTCTCAGGAATTCTTTACACCTTCTCTCAGGTATTCAGTTTTGTATTTTTATAGATTTTACACCAAAGAGTATAGAGCATACTGTCTTACTGATTCCTAAGTATTTTGTATTTTTTGATGTTATCATATATGGAATTTTAAAAACTACTTTCTTTTCCATTTGTTTGCTGCTATAAGAATATGATTAATTTTCACCTATTGATCTGTGTCCTGCAGCCTTCCTAAATTTACTTATTCATTCAAGTAGGTCTTTTTTTTCTTTGATGTGTTCTTTAGGATTTAAAATCATGTTGATTTTAAATAAAGATAGTTTTACTTCTGCCTTCCCATTATTTCTGCCTTTTCTTTTCTTTCCTTTCTTTAAAAATTTTTAACCTTATTGCACTGGTTAGGACCTATAGTATAATGTTCAGTGAAATGGTAAAAATGTTACAATGCTGACATCCATTTCCTATTCTTGATCTTAGGAGAAAAGCATTCAGTATTTCTCCATTACATATGATTTTTTTTCATAGATGCCCTTTATCAGATTGATAAAGTACCTTTCTGTTCTTAGTTTGCTAAGTTACTTTTAAATCATGAATGGGTAGTGAATTTTTTCAAGTGCTTTCTCTGCTTCTATTGAGATGACATGTATATTTATTTACATATTGTCTAACATGCTGGATGATACTGATTTTAAAATATTAAACTAGTCATAACATTTCTAGAATATACCCCACTTGGTAATTATTTTTACATATAATGGTGAATGGATTTTTGTATCTATGTTCATGAGGGATATTCTGTAACTTTTGTAATGACATTGGTTTTTGATAAAAGGATGTTAGTTCACCTCTGTTTTCTGAAAAGGTTTGTGTGGAATTGATATTCTATCTTCCTTAAATATTTGATAGAATTTACTAGTTAAACCATCTCTAACTTTGCTTACTATATGTATACACACATATATATATTCATAAAAAGAAAAAATATATATATTTGAGTGTAATTGACACACAATGTTGCATTGGTCTCAGATGTACAACATGAGTGATTCAACAAGTTTGTACATTATACATTATGTAATGTTATGTTATGTTATATTGTGTTCACCACAAGTGTAACTACCATCTGTCCTGATACATTGCTATTAAAATGTCACTGACATGTTCTTTATGCTGTGCCTTTTATTCCCATGAATTATTCATTCCATAACCAGAAGCCTATATGTCTCACTCCCCTTCACCCATTTTGCCCAACCCCCATGCCCCTCCCCTCTGTCCACCATTAGTTTGTGAATATTTTTAATACCAAATTTAATCTCTATAATACATATAGGGCTCTTTGGATTTTCTGTTTCTTCATGTGTCTGTTTTAGCAAGTTCAGTGTTTCAAGGGTTTTTTCCAATTAAACTAAATTGTTAGACTTATTGACATAAAGTTATTAGTGTTTTTCCTTTTTTATCATTTGTTGGTATGTGAAATATGTAGTGATATAATTTATTTTATTCCTGGTATTGTTAGGTGTCTTTCCCATCTTTGCTTCTTGATCACTCTTTCTAAAAATTTTTCAATTTTATTAATATTTCTGAGAAGCAAATTTTGGCTTTGTTAATTTTCATTAATATTAGTTTACATAGTTCTTTGGTTTGTATTCTCTATTAATCCCTTTCTTCAATTTAATTTGGATTTAATTTGCTCTTCTTTTCCTGGCTTCTTTAGGTAGAACATTAGATCATTGATTTTAAATCTTTCTTCTTTCTTATGTAAATATTTTAACTTAGAAATTTCTCTCTAATCTCTCAGCTGCATTCCACAGATGTTCATGTGTTGTCTTTTTATTTTTATTCCTTTCCAAATATTTTTCTTAATTTCCATTGTGATTTCTTCTTTGACCTATGCATTAATTAGAAACATGTTTAATCTCTAGATACTTTGAATTTTTAAAGCTATTTTAATATTGTTGATTTCTTCCTAAAATTTTTTTTAAATGTTTATTTACTTTTGAGAGACAGAGAGACAGTGTGGGGACGAGAAGGGGGGGGTGGGGCAGGCAAGAGCAAGGGAGACACAGAAGCCACCTAAGCAGGCACCAGGCTCTGAGCTGTCAGCACAAAGCCTGACACGGGGCTCGAACTTGTGAACCATGAGATCATGACACTTAACTGACTGGGTCACCCAGGTACCCCTGAAATTGTTGGTATCTAATTTAATTCTGTTACCGTCAGAAACCATACTCTGTAAGCTTTCAAGCTTTTGAAAAATTTTGAGTCCCATTTTCTGGTCCAGAATATGGCCCATTTTATAAAACATTAAAAAAAGTACATTCTGCAGTTATTGGATATAATGTTTATTAAATATTAATTTGCCAATAGAGTTATTCACATCTGCTGTGTTCTTACTGATATTTTGTCTTGTTTTTCAGTCAGTTTCTGGGAGGAGTGTTAACATCTCTAACTTTGCTTATTACTCCTTTCTTTGGTTTATCAGGTTTTGCTTCATGTATTTTGAAGCTCCATTATTAAATGCACACACATTTATGATGGCTAAATTTTCTTGACTATTTGACTCTTTATCATTCTGAAATATCCAGGATTTGATGAGAGGTTTTATGCTGATTTTATTTCTCCTCATTGTAGCTCACTCTTCTGACAGGTCCCTTCTCAATTCGTATTTCTAGAGTTCTTGAACTCTTTTGCCCTTTGATACTTTATGCTAATAAGTATCCACTTTCCACTTGATTTCTAGTCACAATGCCATGCACAGTGGGGAGTTAACCAGGAGTGGGTGAGGGTAGGGGGGAAGGCTAATAACTAAGCCAATAGCACCAAAACTAGGTCTTCATTATCCCTAACTTGGAGTTGTTTTCTACCATGTCCTGATGTTAACAGATAAGAGTAATAACCAGTACCCTCCCGTGGGGCTTGTTTTTAAGTAAGCCTCATTAGCCAATCCTAGAAACTTTGATTATTCTGGATGTGAGGAGGGTGGTATTTTCACTGCAGAGAAGAAATAAAGAATCCTAAACAACATCAACACACTGGACCAAAACAATAGATCTAAAAACTACAGACCTGTTTTTAGTCTCTGCTCTTTTATCTGCAAATCTGTATGACCCAGATCATCGATTGACTTTTATAAAGTGAACATTAAAGTATAAACAGTGGAGAGTTGGAGAAAGCATCCTAGAAGTCATTTTGTCCAGTTCTCTTTTCCTTCTATACAGTCTCTTATAGGCAAAACTTAACCAGCTACTGCCTCAGAACTTCTGGTAAAAGAGCAGACCCAGTTCTACATTAGAGAACTTAGACATCTCTTTGGGTTGGTCCATTGATTCAATTTTGATTTGCAGAAGTTGTACAGAATATCTTGTTTTATTTTCTATGTGGAATCTCTTCAATTATTTGAAGACATTCATCACATGCCTCTGATTTCTTATTTTTCCTAGGCTTAAAACATGCTTGAACATAGCCATTTCTTTTAAATCTTTGCGTGAACTTGTCAACTAGAACTGCTAAGTCTTCTTTTTTTTAAGTCTATGAGTTGCTCTGAAGTCAAATCTTTCATATCCTCATATGGTTGATGATTGTTCAATCTGTATTGAGCTGTCATGTAGGAAATGATAAAACATGGATAGGAATGTATTTTGAAAAGTTTAAAGCAGTTCACCCATGCAAATAATTGTGCCTCTGTCATTATCTAGGTCTTCAGTTCTTGCCTAAGCCTTTTTGCCAAGTCAGTCCTATGACGCTAACATGATAGGAGAGATAAAGACTTCCTGTGTTTCCTTCCTCCTTTACTGTCTACTCATGTAGCACATTTCTTGATGGTATCATTCCCTTGTCCTTCACGTTCTTACAACCTGCTGCTAGCTTGGAACGAGTTAGAACTTTCTGAGAGCTACCTTTGTTCAGAATACATCATCTGCATTATCTTAATCACTGTATCCGGTAGATGCTAATTTGCACATTTCATATAAAGAAACCAAGTCAGAGTGGTCACACCAGTTAGCCAAGGGCCCCTAACAAATTGTTGGCAGAACTGTCTTCCTAACTCCCAGTTTTCTATTTATACTACCACTTTGTGCTAAGTCTTTGCTCCATTTCATACTTATTTTATTAAGTTTTGCAATGTAGTTGCTTGTGATCTTTCTTTTCAATAAAATCATGAGATCACTGAGGGCAGGGATTGTATAGCATAAAGCTTTATATTTTCCTTAGTAGTAAGTAGAGAGCTTTGTTTACGTAATGGGACTCTTGAGAAGAGACTGTTGGAATGAAAATTTCAATATTACAAATAACAACCTCTCTCAAGGCCAAATGCCAGAAAGCTAGCAATAGTTTTGTTTAAGTTCATGGTTTGTTTGGTTGGGTTGTTTTTTTTTGTTTGTTTGTTTTTTTGTAAGTCAGCACTGATTGAAGAGAACATTATGCAAGACTGGAATGTACATGTGTGTGTGAGCCTGTACAAGGGTGTGTGTGTGTGTGTATGTGTGTGTGTGTGAATCCGTGGTTTACAAAAACTTTAGAATAAATATCTTAAGGAATTTTGATAAAACTGGCTATACTCAGGGCCTTTGCTCCTTATTAATCTCAACCATACAAATGAGATTAAATAAAGCAAACACATGAAGTAGAAGAGCAAATTATCCCTAATGGGGTTAGTTTTAAGTTACAGACATAAAATTGTGACAGTGTTTTGAGAAAACTTATACTAAACATGATCAGCTTTCCCAAAATTGGGTGTATACCTTCTGAATTAGACCTATGTAGCCATTTTTTACATGATGTTTTTAAACCAAAAATAATAATAATAATAAAATTAAGGCAGAGTTATTTGTCTTGGGCAGGATTTTGGGCAAAGTTTCAACAAATTGGGCTTTGACATTTTGGTAAATGTTAAAGTGTCTCATGGCACTTTAATAGGAGTTGGGATTTTTCTTGCCCCTATTTTTCTGTCCAAAAATTTGGAGACTTGGCAGAAAACCTTGGGAAAACTAAAATTCCACTTCTCTCAATATGGTATTACTCATCCTAATTTAAAGTAAACAGCAAAAAGGAAGATTTAAAGATAAGCTATGGGTACAAGTTTTTCCATATAAATAATACCGATTTTTAAAAAATTACCAAAAGGTAGAATTAGTTAATTAGTTAATTAATTAATTAGAATTAAATTTTGTGAAATGCAAATTAGCTTCCATTATGTTGTGTTAGTTATTGCTTTAAAACACCTGGACATAGGACTTGTGTTTTACAGAGAAGAGAGAAAGTCTTTTAGATTATGGCTTGTAGAAGGATCGTTTTCTCCTATGTTAATAAAATCCTATTGTGTGTTTTCTGACGAAGGTCCCCTGTTTTTAAAATGTATGCCAGAAGCACAAATGTGGCTGATTCCTTGCCTTTCCTTCCCATTACCTGGTTCTGGGAACCTGGTTCTGGTTGAAACCAATGTTGAATGTCTCAGTCCAAGGAAATATTAAAAAAAAAACTTTAATGTTTATTTATTTTTTGAGAGAGAGACAAAGTGCAAGTGGGGTAGGGACAGAGAGAGAGAGGGAGACACAGAATCTGAGCTGTTGGCAACAGAGCTCCACGCAGGGCTTGAACTCAAAAACGACGAGATCATGACATGAGCCAAAGTCCGACATGTAACTGACTGAGCCCCCCGGGGGCCCAAGGAAATAGTCTTTTGTAATTAGCATTTTGGAACTATGGTAGGATGATAGGAGAAGATATTTTGGGGGTCTCTAGGCACAATTGGATACATTCTTTAATTTTTATTATAGGATCTTAGCTTGATTATTTATATGCATATCAAAGCTTTTCTTCCTTTTATTGGCAACACAGAAGAGTTTACACAAGATTATCATTGGGTATTATACAAAAAGTACTTGCCCCCCATTTATTTTTGGATGATTGCCTGAGGGAGATACAATTTAATCCTCTGGATATTGTGTTCATAGACTTTTAGGCCTTGCTACATTTACTGAAATAAGTCTTCAGTTAAAAAGGAAATTTAAGCTTATACGATGTGACCAAAGTACATTCAGAGGAAAATCAATGGCTTCAAATAAAGAATAATATCACATTAAGATTCAACCAAAAAAAATTCACAAAGAGCAACAAAAAACAAAACAATAACAGAAGAAAAGCGAAAAGAAGCAATTCCTGATGATAAGTGCAGAGATAAATCAGAAAACAAAACAAAACTTGTTCTCAAAAAAACTGCAAAGTGGACGAATATATAGATTCTCTCTTCCGGAGGGAGAAGAGAAATCAGAAACACATCATTGAATACTGAAAATGGATCAACAACTAAGAAACATAAGGTTTAAGCTGAGAGATCACACAACTCTGTGCTAATAAATTGTATAATTAAATATGTCCCAAAAACCCAATGGACATACTAAAAACATTACTTGCCATTTATCTGATACTTGCCTCAGATCTTTTGTGAAACAGTATTGGAGAATGAAAGAATGAATACATGAATGAAAAAATACCCTGGATAGAAGAAAACTTTTCAGATGTCTTTTTACCCTCCGAGGAAATTTCTCAGAGTCTCTCCTCTCTAGTGACTTATAATAGACTTGTGGTCAACCAACAGTTTGTGGAGCGGGCTCATAAATTAATACCAGTCACTCTCGCTGCTTCTCTCTTCTTGCTTCTTCTTTTCCTCCCGCCTTCTTTTCTTTTTCCTTTTTCTTTTAAATGGTTTTTTAAATTTATTTTTGATACAGAGAGAGACAGAGCATGAGAGGGGGAGGGGCAGAGAGAGAAGGAGACACAGAGCCAGAAGCAGGCTCCAGGCTCTGAGCTAGCTGTCAACACAGAGCCCGACGCGGGGCTTGAACCCACAAACCTAAGATCTGACCTGAGCCGAAGTTAGAGGTTTAATTGACTGAGCCACCCAGGTGCCCCTCCCATCTTCTTTTCTTCTTTACCTACCTTCTTCTCCCCTTTTTCATTTCTATTTTTCTTGTAGTTTTTCTTTCATTAATTTCCTCGTGAAAACGAAAACCTTGGAAGAGTCTTTAGATTTACACCTAGGAGAAAAAGAGTTAAAAGAAAAGGAGAAAGGATTATGGATTTTTCAGCCCAGTGAAATAAAAGCAGAATAGTGATTTAATACTAGCACAAAGTGGTTTTTCAAATTCTCTTTGATTACCAGAAGAAAGGGCTTTTGACTTTATGTGAAAAATACTGGAGGAACATTCCCGTCAAGGAAACTTGATTTTAATGCTCATTTCAGGTAAACTTTTGGAATTTAATCATTTGGAAAATTCACTGTGCAATGTGTGCCTTGCAAGGAGTCAGAAAGTATTTCCCGAACTTCTTTCCCAAATCTTTCAGATCATTCTCTCCATTTACAGCATCTTCTCAAAAGGTTTTCTTTTATCAGTTTATATTACAGAATGCAAGATGCGGTGCCCCGGGGAGTGAATTACTCCCTGGCATCACTAATCCCTGTTGGCTTGTCGACCTGTGTTAGATGACCACATATATGTAACTTTCAGGCTTCTCAAAATATTCCTGTGCTCTCTATTTCCAGGACTGCTGCTGCATCTCATGTGAAAGGCAGAGGATAAGATGAAGACTTTTCAGTGCAACATGCAATACTGGTTGTTTCCAGCTTTTCTGGCAATTGCTTATTTTTGCACCATTGTCCAGGGTCAAGGTAACACAACACTTTAAGATCATCTTTAGGGCTGGGACTCTAGCTGCACTGGTTGTGATGATTATTTTTTATTTTATTTACCCTAATAGTGATTTGCTGGTTCTCCTGGGTTTCTAGGCAGTGTCATTTGTTGGCTTTTGCTTAGTTTTTTCAACGGTTTACCTCGTAGAAATGTGCCATGATCTTTGATAACGGTTAAGACCTCACTGATGACTGAGCAGGGTCATTTTGTGCGGGTTTGTTAAATAGTCCCTTCTTCACGTGCTTCTGAAAAGGCTGTGCGGATTTAATCAGCAGAAACCAGATTTGCGTGCTGCAAAATCAGTTCCATTAGTGAGGAGCTGTCTTGTGTGTTCAGATGCACCTTAGTCATGCCTTCTCTCTTAAATAGAAAGTCTACAAAATATTTCTACCCCTTCATACCCGGTCCTTATTTTTTTCCTTTCTTTAAAAACTGAGCACACAATGCAAAGTTTCCTAAGAGTTCGACAGAAACTGTTGATATACCATTGTAAGCATTTCCGGTGATTACTAGCTTTGTTTTCACTGAACATCTTTTTGAAATCTACTATTTGTATTACTGGGATCTGTACCTTTATTTTTGATTTCCACTCATTTTTATAAAGTATGTCAGGAGTGGGTAAACTACCACTCATGGGCCAAATGATAAAAGACTGCTTGCTTTTGCCGTTAACGTTTTATTGGAATGCAGTTGTCTGTTTACATATGTCTGTGGCTTCACACTGAGAGGTTGGTTGAGTAGTTGTGACAGAAACTGTGTAGCCCCCAAGGCCTAAAATATTTATTATCTGGCCTTCTGCAGAAAAAGTGTGCTAACCTCCGAAATAAGTGCACAACACGTGTAAGTGAGCAAAACTACCTTACTAGGTAAACACGATAATCTTGCAGAAACAGATGTGTTCGTACTGAAATCATTATTCATCAGCTTAGCAAGGAAACATAAATGAGATAAAGAAAGTTGTTTTAGGAGTGTTCATGTCTAATGCTTGGAATTTACATTTGTAGAAAAGTCGAATGTTAAGAATCACCACACCCTGCTTCCTTAAAGCCAGGCACGCTTGTTTGGAAAGGCATGGAACGTGACCCTTTGCATGCTCAAATAGTGTTAAAACACAGGGCGAAAGACCCTACTTCTGAGTGCTTCATGCAACACACAGGGAACAATTAGACAGACAAGTTCTGCTTCCCCCACCTACAGTAATGCAGGAACACTTTGAGAAGTGATTCTAGAAATCTCAGATAACTCACCACTGAAACTGTGGGATAGAAGACCCAGGCCCTTAGGAACAAAGAGCAGGCAAATTACAAAGCCCTTCAGAGCTGCCATCTCCGTCTAACTTAAATCAGAAATGGTCATTCATGGAGTAACAGATCACCTGGAGATCCTGCGGGGGTACTTTCAGGGATGCTGTCTACCAGACACACACAAATTTCATTCTGAGTTAACATTTATGGGCCACCTACTATATGTCAGGGTCAGGATACAAAGTCGAGTAAAACCTCATTTTTTGCCTTCCAGCAGCTTACTGTCCACTAGGAGACAGGTACAGGCAGATAAATTGCAATGTAAGTTCTGTGGGGGGTGTAGCAAGAGACAAAATTGGAAAGATAGATTGGGGACAAATTGCAGAGGATTTTAAACAGCTCTGTTTTCAGAGAGACTCTGAGAGCAATATTGCTGATACTCATATTTGTGACCCTAGGGACTTAGGGAATAGGAATAAGTAAAGTGACAGAGGCCATTAGAAGATTATACTAACATGTCTGGGAAGTAGATGTTGAGGGCCTGAATCAGGTAGGGGAATAGAGAGAAGAGAGTAAATCCAAAAGTCATTTCAGAGGTAGAAGAGAGAGGACTGGCTTCCTGGCTAGACATGGAAGGAGATGTAAAAGGGAAATATGAAAGATGACTCTAAGGCTTTTTGCTAGAGAACTGAGTTGATGGGGACATTAATTTCAACCCACGTGCTATTATTGCTTCTGTACCTTTGTGTTGTGATTGTTTGTGTACCTGTACTTTAGTACTTCTCTTACTAGTGCCTGTATCTCTGATAGAGACCAATGCCTCAGTCATAGTAGACATTTGTTGAAGAGATTAATAAAAGAAGAGGGGCACCTGGGTGGTTCATTCAGCTAGGCATCTGACTCTGGATTTCAGCTCAGGTCATGATCTCACCATTCGTGTGTTTGAGCCCCACGTCAGGTTCTGTGCTGACTGTGCAGCCTGCTTGGGATTCTCTCTCCCTCTCTTGCTGTCCCTCTCCCCCACCTCTGAATATTAAAACAAAACTTAAAAAAGAATAAATGATGAAGCAAGATTAGTCTGAAGATGATGTCAGTCTTGGACACATATGTGGAGCTTCAAGTGTTTGAGGAATGTCCAGGATAAGACATCTGGTGGGTAGTGGGTGGTCTGGAGTTGAGGTGAAAGAGATGAGGGCAGGGATGTATCTGAACTGTTTTGTGCTTGGAGGTTATCTGATGGGGACCTTTGAGGTCTCAGAGGTGAATTGAAAAGGCACGGCCCAATAAAGAAATTTTCAGGAAGGAAGATGGTAGGCACATGCTGGAGGAAATCCCAGAAAGAAGAGACTTCAGATGCCATTGAGCTCCTTTGGCTTTTAGGAAAGTACATGAGATGTTTGAGAAACTGAATCTTATTTCTATCTACCATGGTAGCATTTATTTATGTGATCGATTTTGAGCAGAAAATCAAGAATTTGAATTGCTTTAAAAATTATTTTAGGTTTATTTATTTGAAAAGGAGAGAGAATGTAATTATTACTGGAAGTTAAGTGTATGTATTGAAGGCCCTCCTTTGGGCTTACACAAAGACAAATCATCAGTCTGGCATTAGAGATACACAACTTTTTGTTTCATGAGACGTTTGTTTTTGCCCTGAATTTACAATGTTTTCTGTCAATCTTGCTACCCTTGCTCTGGCACAAGTCCCAGTGTCTTCCATACAGAGAAAAAGGAGCTAATTTTGAAGTTTGAAACTATGACCTCATGCCTTCTTTCTTAACTAGCATTTTTTCTGTTCACTGTTTTTCCCTATAGGCAAAACCCTAAAGGAAGTGTGAACTTTGTGTCTAATCAAAATTTTCCTTTCATGATTATAAGAATATTTTTGCTTCTAGAGGCAATGATGTGGTCTGTTGATGAAAGAAAATGGTGGTATTGTTTTTTGCTAGCCATTGTAAAGGGACTCCAGTCATATGCATCGTTTGTAAATTGTTTTTAAAAAGCTGAACTTGGACGGATTTTGTTGTTGCATTCACTTCATAGCATATTTCCTTGAACATTTCATTGCGAGCCAGTGCCCTGTGGGTCTGGAGCATCCTCTGTGTTGCCTGGGCAAGTAATCCAAGCACTGCCATTATTATCCTAATCACTTTCTCCTGGAGGTTCGGAAGGCTGTGGCTATTGGCTAAAAAAATGTGTCAGGCTATAAACTCATATCACATTTGAGGAACAGTAGCCTGGCCAGAAAATGCTATACAGATACCTAATCATTAACCTAGGACGCTTGCATATTGCTGACTTATTTGGCCTCCTCGAGAAGTCAGCAAACCGGGGGGACCAACAGCATTGGTAGATCCTCTTGGAATTGCCTAGACTGAGGCCTCCAGCCTGTTTGCTGCACTTGTCCACTTGCTGGCTCCCAGGCATATCCCCTGTCCTTCACCAGGGCATTCAGGCAGAACCTTGTAATGGTCTTGGCCAATGATATCTACCAGCTCACTGGCGAGATTTGGCCGAGAAACTGGATATGTTGTTTAAAATTGTTTTATTCTTATTTTAAATTCTCTTCCATAAGTAGCAAGAGCCTACCTATGAAGAGATTATTCTCTCCAAGTTGCAGACTAAGCAAAATAGTAATAGTTTTTCTGTTTATCCAAATGTTAGGTTCAGCCACCTTCCTCTTGAATTTCAACATAGTTGTTCTTAAGATAAATCCATATTTTCCATAAACAAGAGAAATGTAAACTCTTCCATTCATGTCAAATTGAGATGGGAAATTAATGTTTTTGTTCTGCATTTTCTACTAAGTGGTAGTAAAGGGCAACGGGGAGAGAGTAACTATTCTTTCTTTAAAAATTTCTTTTAACGGTCAATTTATTTTTAAGAGAGACAGAGCGTGAGTGGGGAAGGAGGAGTGAGAGATGGAGACACAGAATCTGAAGTAGGCTCCAGGCTCTGAGCTGTCAGCACAGAGCCCAACAAGGGGCTCGAACCCACGAGCAGTGAGATCATGACCTGAGCTGAAGTCAGATGCTTAACCGACTGAGCCACTCTGGCGCCCCAGAGAATAGCTATTCTTGATTGTGTCCTTCACTGCTTATTGATTTTGAATGTGTGGGTAGTGTGTAGAGAGGCAAATTACTCATTCATCTAGCTCAGTGAAGGGTACCTTCTAAATATGGTTCTTCTGCCCAAGAAACAGAGCATTTTGCTTGGGGCCAGGGATTGTCATTCGCCAGTATGGAACCTGCACACATCCCTAGCTTCTCTTTGGTTCCCTTATATGTAAAGTTGGGATAGCTGTGTATTTTTTGTGAGAATCCAATGAGCTTTTGAGATTACCCATTTGTTGAAGTAAGTGCAAGAGAAGCAAACATTTACTGACCACCTATTATAATACATTATACTCATTATCCTATAGTCCATTGCCGTCTATGCTGTGCAGAAAGTATTGCTGTCACTTTTTCTAAAAATAAAGCCTTGGCAGAAACAATCATTTACTCAGGCTTCTTTATCTAATAAGTGACAGAATGTGAATCAAATTGATGTCCAAACCCCATGTCGTGCTACATCCCTATGAAAGAGAATGTTTATTTCCTCCCCCTCTCTCTGTTTGCTCAAGCAAGAAAGAAAAGCAGGGCATAAAAATGGGTAGTAATAGTGCTAACTTTTCTGTTACATGTTAACTTTTCTTTTTGAACAAAGTAATTTCGATATTATATCATTAAAATCTTCTCTTAAAGGATTTCTTTTGAAATTCTGGGACACTGATAGTAGGCTTCCAAACACATGTTTCGAAGTTTGAATGACATACATTAAAAGTAATATAGATCTACTCATTTTGTGAACTATCAGAAAAGTTTAAAGATACTGGGATGATTCATGACCGTGTGCTATGTATCTTTCCAAAAGATATACATCAGCCACATTTCAAGAATGGATCAAAGTTTGTAAAACATAATTATCTTTTATTTGGTCTTTTTTATTTAGGTCTTTTATAATCTCTTTCTCAAATGTTTTTAAATGAAGATCTTATTACTCTAATATGTCCATGATAGCCTTCTTAAATGACCTTATCATAAAAAATACTGGATTACTAAAGTAAAAAAACCTAAAGGCATAAAACACACCCCAGGAGAGTAGATTATAAAAGCTCACATGTTCCAAGTAGGGAAAAACCAAACCAAACACAACATCTTTGTAACATAATGAACACATTTTGCAGGATTGTCTTCAGTTTAAAGTAGACCAGATTATTAAATTTTAACCCTAAGTCATAGTTCTTTGTCTTACTAAGGTCAATACTATTTAACAAATGCTTATCTCTTAAGAAACAGATACTCTTGGGTTCATATCATTGTGTGAACTGATCAATTCATTACTGGGGTTATAGAAAGAACATACTTTGAGGCTGATGAAATCATATATTTTGATTTCATTACTTTGACTCTTCAATTTAACTAATGGAAACTCAAATGTTTCAATACTTAAACAATTTTTGTTTTTCCTTTTCAGTGGCCCCACCCACAAGGTTACGATATAATGTATTATCTCAGGACAGTATACAGATTTCATGGAAGGCTCCAAGGGGGAAATTTGGTGGATACAAACTTCTTGTGACTCCAGCTTCAGGTAAAAAAGAGCTGATTGCATTTTCTAGGGTATTAGCAACTTTTTCACATAAGTAACCAAAAATGTGAGGTACTGAGTGTTGCTTTAAAATCATTTATTTGTAAGAGTTGTTTTATGAAAGTCTTTTTTTAATTTAATATTTGAACTTGAAATCTCACTCTCTAATCAAGGAAATAATGTTCCTAAAGTCTAAAGAGTCAGTTTTGAGCTCACCATAATTCTCCTCAAGAGAAGTTTCCAGACTATTAAAATCTTCACTACTTCTGTTTTGACATAGGATGAGTATTTTTGGTCTCTTGGCACTTAAAAAAGATACGATACGTCTGGAAGGCCGACAGTTTTGACAGCTGAGTAAATTATGATGAATTACTTGATAGTATATTATTCAGCAATTATACATTAAAATCATAAAAACTAAGTGGACATTGTAAAAATTAGTGCTAAGTTAAAACAGGAAAGGCAAACGTTAAATTTATCCATCAGGAAGATAAAGTAGTTATGTAAAATTTTATAAATTAAATTTTGGTTGAACGTTTTCCTTCTTCTATTTTATGTTTTTATTGTACAAATATAGTCAGCTAAAATAATCTAGAGTAGGTAGAGGAATGTCCTCTGTTACATGGCAGTTATGGAGACAAAGAAGGGGTCAACAAAACAGACAGCTTGAGTTCAGTCCTTGGGTCTGTGGTGTATAAGAAACATCATTTGGACAAGTTATTCAATCTCTCAGTTCCTCAGTTTCTTCTTACATAAGATACACAAACAGCATTAGCACCCAGCTCATGGAGTTGTCATAGGCTGGGAACTCAGAATGTGGCCTGGGAATCAGCAGCATAGGCGACAGCTGAGAGCCACACTCCCGCACTCCCTGAATGGGCATCCAGTTTTTACACAGACACACAGGGGATTCTTATGCATATGAAATTTGGGAACCACTTGTAAGGACTAACTCAATTTATAAATGCCAAGCACTTAAAACAGTGACTGCCAAAGAGTAGGAGCTCAATCATATTACCCAGGATTGGTATAAAGGTGATCTTGACTACATCTCTCAGGCCTCAGTTCCTTTCCTAGAATACATTTTCACATAGTACATAATAAATCTTTCATATAACGTATTTGTATAATATATATTAACATAAGGATAATTTTTTCCTCTTTATTGGTGATAAAGAGGTTTACAAGGACCTGGACTCTTTGCCATTAGAGACCTTTTTCAACTTACTTAATGAGGTCAGTAGATGCTCTGTTGTTCATGATTGTGGACATTTTACCCAGTAGTGGATTTAAAACAAGGAGACGAAACACCTGGTTTCTTGCTCGGCCACTAAAAATGAACCTTCTGCTAGTAACAAATATTACCCATAGGCCCCTTAGAATGATCCTTGGTTTGGTGATACCGACGCCAACTTTTCCCATGTTGGCCCAGAGAAGTGACTCACTTGCAGAAAACAGTATTTCATTCTCAAGCCTGGGTCAGAATGTTCATTTGGAAGTATGGGCTACTTTTGAAATAACTTTGACTTCTGAAAATGCAGTTGATGTTCTGAAATAAGCGATCATGGGAAATTCAAGTTAAAGAGATTCTTAAACATCATCATGACTTTAAAGGTCAAAATACAAGTTTCCAGTTTGTGGTACCTCTGAGAATTCGCCATGTTGGATTTGGAAAGGTTATTCTTTGTTTCTTTCTTTTTCTTTTCTTTTTTTCTTTCCTTTGGTAACCAGTGTTTTAACTTTCCCTAATTAATTACTGGTAATACTAAACTATTGAGTCTTCATGTAGGTGTCATGAAGGAATCAGGCAGTCTTTTTTTTTAATTTTTTTAAAATTTATTTTTGAGAGACAGCGAGACAGTGCGAGCAGGGAGGGTCAGAGAGAGAGGGAGACACAGAATCTGAAGCAGGCTCCAGGCTCTGAGTTAGCAGTCACCACAAAGCCTGATGCGGGGCTCAAACCCACCAACAGTAAAATCATGACCTGAGCCGAAGCTGGACGCTTAACTGACTGAGCCACCCAGGCGCCCTGGAATTGGGAAGTCTTGGAAGTGACTTGTGTAGCTTCAGAACCAAACCTCAACCAGATCCTTCAATGCCCTCCACCACAGCATACCCAGAAAGCAGACCTCCAGCTCTTGCTTAAACACTTCCAGAGACAAAATAAAAATTGAGAATGAAAGCAAGTAATTTCTTCATGAATACCAGTTACATTTTTTCCAGTGACCTGATAAGACAGTGTTGACACTCTGGTATCTCCTCCATAAAACGTAAAATAAATAGAGTAAATAAAGAGAGTAATAAATGTGTCGGGGCACAAAATGTAGACATTTTACCACTGCAAGAGATGTTCCAAGTATTGTTTATACCAGCTTTCCCAAAGCATGTTTCATGGTGATCTGAAAGATGCTATTGCTCTTCTAAAACCAAATGGTTTAATGGTCAAATAAATTTACCAAGTCCTGTCTTAAAGAGTTTAAACCTTTTTTATTGCAGGATTCTCAAGGCCTTTAGTAAAATAATAGAATATTATAGATTCTATAATAGAAGTGGGATTCTAATGCAAAGTCTTCTAAGATAGTTTTTTTAAAAGTAAAGCACACATTAAGAAAGATTTATTTGTAAATATTTGTAGTAGATGAGTTTTAAAGAATAGAAGTTTATGAAACTAGTTTTAACATCTCGGACATAAATGCATTTAAAGAAATGAGTTTTGGCAAGAGAAAGGCTCAGTTCTGCATGTAGTAGGCAGCCTGGATGATAGCAGCATCCAATTTCAGACATACCATCATAAATTTTATGAGAATATGATGAAAATATATTGTAATCTGTGTTATGTTTAATTCATTCAGCAAATTTCAGATCCTCTTAGCTATTAGTGCTAGCGAGGTAGAAGTTTTAAATTTCTCCTTTCTCAGACTTAGTAATTGCTATTAGAAATCAGAAAAAAAAGGTATATTTGGAATTTTGCATAAAAGTTGAGTATTCAACAGTATTTCCAAGAAAGCCTTAGATGTTAGTCTGATTTGATGGAAAGATCATGGAGGTTTGAAATCTTTTCATGAACCAAGCTGACTTTTAAGTAGCCGGGCAATGATTGGTTCCGTCAACAGCCTGCACCAGTTATGTTCAGATTTAAGATAATTAAATTGCTAATGCTTCAGGGATGCTTTGACTCAGTGTAGAGAGATTATAGTGAAAATTCCACTGTAGACAATGACATTCAGTCCGCCCATATCTTTCCCTGCCCTTTTAAGTGGAATTCTTTCCTCAAAGAATAAAATATCTGATGTGAAGGGCTTACTGTCTTCTGATCCTGTTCTATGGCTTTCCCTAGTGTATAAAAGCAATAATGCATTATGATGGAAGATGTTTGTGAATGTGTTTTGTCCTATTTAGACAACTGTTTAAGTTATATAAAGAGCACAGCTAAGAATGAGAAGGAACAATATATTAAAATTAAGTGCTAGGTACATATACACCATTGTCTATATTTTTAAATGTTGTGATTGCTTGATGAATACATTTTCTTGGTGTATACAGTGAACCTATTTCTTAGCACTGCTTTATCTTTCTGTTTTATTATAGGTGGAAAAACCAATCAGTTGAATCTCCAGAACACTGCAACTAAAGCAATTATTCAAGGTCTTATGCCAGACCAGAATTACACAGTTCAAATTATTGCGTACAATAAAGACAAAGAAAGCAAGCCAGCCCAAGGTCAATTCAGAAGTACGTATTTACAGTTCTGAAAGCGCCAGCAGGGGACTCTGCTCCAGCTCTGAGTTTGCCTGTAGAAAATATTGTAACAGGTTAAAATTGGATTGTTTGGATTTGAAGAGATCTGGAAAAGCCTTAGTACAATCTTCCATGAGTTCCTCTGTCCGTGATGCTCCTCTGCCCCTCCCTTTACCCACTTCACTGATTCCCTACTTAAATCCTTCCATGTTTACTTTTCTTTTTTTTTAAGTTACAGCACACTTTTCTTTTTTATGATTATTTGTTTTTGACAGAGAGAGGGAGTGAGAGAGACAGTTCACGAACGGGGGAGGGCAGAGAGAGGGAGACACGGAATCCGAAGCAGACTCCAGACTCTGAGCTGTCAGCACAGATCCTGATGGGTACTCAAACCCATGAACCACGGGATCGTGACCAAGTCGGATGCTTAACTGACTGAGCCAACCAGGGGCCCTTTAGTTTTACTCTTCAAATGCCCTCCCTAACACTGTCCCCTGAACCTTCCCCAGACATCTCATCTACCCAGCACATAACAGGTGCTCAATAAATACTTGCCGAGTGACTCAGCGGATATGCCTGCACCTTCTCTGTAGTATCCCTAGCAAATGCCAGTGCAGCCTCTATGGAAGCAGTCTATACAATAAGGAAATTAACTTTTTCAAATAAATTAATCAGCTGACTTATCAGTGGCCTGTTATGTGCCGAGTCTCATGACAAACAGATTTGTGAACATGGTAAGTATTAGGGAGAGACA
The DNA here is from genome assembly GCF_006229205.1 of Suricata suricatta. Taxonomy (NCBI): domain Eukaryota; kingdom Metazoa; phylum Chordata; class Mammalia; order Carnivora; family Herpestidae; genus Suricata; species Suricata suricatta. The sequence continues at coordinate 126,713 of NW_021871547.1, read as the reverse complement.
TACATTCAGGGCTCTGTGGAGAGAGGGTCTCTCTCTGCCCCAATAATGAGCTAGGATGAGGATGGATGGGGGATGGCTTCGTATTTGAGACAGCTCTCAAGTAGTAAGTTGGGCAGACAAGGAAAGTCACGGCCTGCGGAGATATTCTAAGCAAGAGAGAAAGCTCCGAGGGAGCCCAGTGCATGTGTGCATTAGAAAGCCTTTCCTTATACTGAGTTTGAAAGTTGTTCATACAGGCTGATTCTTCTTTCAGGAAAATGCTCATTCATTCATTCATTGTTTTTTTCATTTACCAAACATATACTGCATGACTGCTAAGTAGACACCGGAAACATGACTGATCCCTTCCCATCTAGACCTTCTATTCTCACGAGTAGAGACCGCAGCAACTCCCTCCTCCTGGGAGGGGCTGTTTAATGCAGACGGTGAAGTTTAGTGTATCGTGAATGTAAACAGAAGAGGCCTGTCCTGGTTAACTTTCTGTGTGACTTCATTGTTAATATAGACTCTTTAAAAAATCCAACTTCTTAAAAGATAATTCTAAACATATTTAAATCATCAGCAGGGTCGTATAATAAATCCCTTAAGTATCCGTCAGTCACTTCAACATGGCCAGTCTCATTTCATGAATTATCCTCCCTTCACCCCTCTGCCCTAATCTTGAAACAAAATCCACACATTTCACAGAACAATAGCTTTTAAAATCCTGCTGTTAGATTAATCCACAAATCTGGGAGGCTGTGGGCTCTAGAACTGTGTGTTCTAGCAGTGTTCTATCTGGATTTTCTGTCCCTCCCTCCTTTATTTTTCTTCCTCTTCTAAGTAATGTTTAAAGACACATATTTTTGTGATTTTTTTAATTAAAAAAACCTTTTTTTTTTTTTAGCCTGCTACATCTTGAAACTTCTGAATAAAGGCATTTGGTAAATCTAGCTCTCAGGAGGACATGCACATGTTTCAAACAAGACATTCTATTGAGATTCCCATTGTCTGGAGGCTCTGGAAAACGTTTTTATGTTATTCTCAATAGAAATCAGCCTCTGTCTCCCTTTACTGGCACCAAACTTCAGTTTCTGGCCTCAGACATTCCGAGTGAGCAAAATAACTCTTCTTAAAGTTTGTGAGAAACAGTAAAAGGCCAAGGAGACATTTTACTTTAGGCTGAAAGTATTTCAGATAGTTCTCTGATTGAGCAGCATAAGAAATAAGTAATCTTTAAAAGGTTTTACAATAGCTATTTACTCAAAACACTTAAAAAAGATACAATAAGAGGTCCCTGGTTGACTCAGTCAGTTGAGTGTCCAACTCCTGATTTGGGCTCAGGTCATGATCTCAAGGTTCTGGGATCAAGCCCCACATCAGGCTCTGCACTGACAACATGGAGCCTTCTTGAGATTCTCTCTCTCCCTCTCTCTCTGTTCCTTCCCTGCTCTTGCATGTGCTCTCCCTCTCTCTCTCTCTCTCTCTCTCTCTCTCTCTCTCTCTCTCTCTCTCCCTCTCCCTCTCCCTCTCTCTCTCTCTCCTTCCCTCTCTCCCTCTCTCTTTCTCTCAAAATAAATAAACATTTTAAAAGAAGGAAATGCAGTTGTCAGCTTGCTTAACTCTGCTGAAGCAATCTTGGTAGTGGGACACCTTATCTGTAAGCACATATATTTCTTAGCTGCATTGTTTTTATTGTCAAACTGGAGGGATTAGTTCTTCCCAAATACAAATTTGCAACAATGAAATTAAAATAACTTTGGTTGGTTTTCTTTTTTGTTCTGCTCCTTGAGAGATGGAGCTGTATAGCCTGGTCTCCCCAGCTGGAGGACTCTCATGGTTGGGTTCAGGAAAATGATGATCCAGACAATACAGATTTACAAGTAATGTAGAAACTTGATGTCCTCTGTAGTCTATCTTCTGATAACCCAGGAAAGCATGAGAAACAGTCTTTGCATTTTGAAGATAGAAAGGCATGTCTGATTTGGGGCGTATATTTGGCCAAGCAAATCAAGCATGGCCTCAGTTTCCAGCAAAAGGGGGTAATGAGATATGGCTATTACTGTGTGGATTAACTCACTTTGCCACAAACAGGGGCATGTTTGCTGTTGTTATGACTAGTGCCACTTTGCTTATGACAGTCTGTTTTCCAATTTAGTCTGCTTCCTGCATGAGGAAGACAGAAGCTTGGTGTGACACATGTGTTATATCTTATATGTAACCTAAGGGCAAAATTGAAAATTGACTGCTATCGATAGATAGATAGATAGATAGATAGATAGATAGATAGATAGATAGATAGATATAGATGATACAGATATAGATCAGAATGGTTTATTGCTCTATTTTGGCAAACTTTCTCTTTGACCACCATTTTTCTATCATTTTGGAATGACATTTTATTAATCTCTGCCTACAAAATCATGCTCATCTTTCAAAGCCTGGCTCAAATGTCACCTTCCCTGTGAAGTTTCCATGAGTCTCCACCTCTGGAATTATTTTTTGCCGGATCTATTTCTGCTTTGATCACCGCTCAGCACAATTGTTCTCATATTAAAGGTGCAGATTTCTTTTACAGAATGTAAGCAATTTGAGGCCATGGGCTATGGGTGGGTGGGGCTGAAGATGTCGATTTGGGAATTTTCCACAGAAGAGAGAGCATTACAGTTGTGGGATGATAAAATTGTAGGCGGGGTGTACAGAGATGCAAAGCAACATTAATATATGATCATGTTTCAGGAATGGAAAACAGAAAAAAAAAGCCAAAAAATGAGAAGATAAAGGAGGGGTCCGAGGAGTACAAGAAAATCCAGGATAGTGCCTTTGTGAAAACTGACAAAGAGAAGAATTTATAGAAAGGGGTGTTCCAAAGTGGCCACGGTGTATAAAAAAGTCGGAGAGTGAGGTCTAAAAAATGGATTTAGAAAATAAAGGTTCAATGGGAATACCAGGATCAAGGGATCTTATACTTATTGTTATTATTATTATTATTATTATTATTATTTTAATCTTGGAATTTGACCTCTAGGTACTGAAAGCCAAGGAAGGAAGGTTTCTAAGGAAACAAATAACAGAACTAGAGCAACATGACCTTGGCAGTTGGCAAGCCTCAGATCCTTTCAGCAAAGGGATGGAAGCCAGTAGAAATAGGAGGAGGAGAGCAGCAGATGAGAGAGATAGGGTTAATGGAATAACACCCTAGAGAGGGCAGGAATGACAGTTTGGAGGAAATGATTTCTTCCCTTACAGAGCCCACCCTGCAATAAATGTGCTGATTTCTGTGAAGTGAATGTAACAATTAAGTGAAATATCTCACCATGGGATCACTTTGGCCTTTTCATGGGTGTTTTATTTGTGTAGAAACCATTGGCATTGGCGGTGGTCTTGCCTGACTCAAACAAGTCAATGTACCAAGCAATAGCAGGAAATGGCTGTGGCGTTTCAAGCAGTGGAAAGCGAAGCTATGAGGGAGTAGATTGGTACAGATGTATTAATTCCAGCCCCTGAATATTTTATACTGAAATTGACAGAGAAATACTACTATTTATTAGTAGGGACACTTTTGTGTTTTAAGTTTAAAAGGAAATTATTTTGGATTCTCCACCTTCTATTGTGGATAGCCCAACTCCAAATGAGGATAGTTCTGGTCAGGATCTTCCTAGAACGAAAACCAACTCATTGACCTTGTTCAGAGATCAGAAGATATGGCTTGAATTCTGGGCCAATACTTTATGGTTTTATGAAATGCATTTTAATTACTTAGTCTTCAGGTCCTTTGTTCCCTCATGCATGAAATGGGGATAATCATGCTGATTTCAGCACTCAATGAAAGGTTGAATTTGATACATCTGCCCATAGTGAGTCCTTGACCAAAGTAATTCCTTAGGTGTTTTCCACCCTTTCCTATCACAAGGTCAAAATAAAAAAGCAGTTCCAATCTGTGGGAGTGGAATTCTACCATGGAGCTAATTTCTACTTTATACTCTCAATACTTGCAAGGGTTTTGGTAAAACTCAGTGAATATTTTCTTTCAGACGTTAACATAACATGTTGCTGTGTTTCTACTTTTCTTCCAGTTAAAGATTTGGAAAAAAGAAAGGAACCAAAACCTAGAGTCAAGGTTGTGGATAAAGGAAATGGGAACAAACCATCTCCACCAGAAGAAGGTCAGATTTATTTTTTATTTGCTTATTTTGGCAGTTGAATTGTTTTAATAACACAGTCACTACCCACATACCTGGACTTCACCCCATCAGAAGAGTGCAGATCGGATATGGAACTCTCCCTCATTCCCACATCACTTCTTCCTCACATCTAGAAACTGCCAGCACTTTCCTCTCACGTCCTCTCCATCTTTAGTACATCACCAAGTTCTCATGAATTTATTTGCTATTGAAATACTGACAGAATCTGTTCATTTCTTTCCATGTCAGTTGCCAATACCCAGCTAAGGTGCCATTTCTTGTCTGGTGTACAGAATTATTTAGCAAAATCTCCATTTGTTTTCTACCCAGAAGTTTGAGCGATCTTTTCAACACAAATCTGACCTTATGCTCTCCCCACACGCATCTTAAAACTCATTGAGTGGCTTCCAACTGCTCTTAGGATAGAGGCCAGAATTTTTAACTAGACCTCCAAGCCCTGCTTACCCTTGGAACCTACCTTACCTCCCTCTGCTTCCTCATCTAACAGCTCACTGCTTTCTAGCCCTGCAGGCTCTCTTTCAGGTCCTTTGAAGATCTGGTCTCTCTCCGTGGCACTGTCTGCACAAGACACTCTCCCCATCACTACACTGCTTAAATACCTCCTCTTCCTGCAAAGCTCAATTTGATCATCACTTTCTTCAACTACTCTCTTCCTTTATACACCCTCCTACAACAACTAGCTTTCCTTCTTAGCATTTGCCATAGTTATAATTTTACATTTACTTATAATTTGAATGTCTTTTCCACTAGACTGTAAGACCCAAGAGAACAACAATTTGTTTCTGTTCCTCATTGACTGCTCAGTATCTAACACTGAGTATCTAGTAATTTCTGATACATAACAAGCATCAAAGTAAAGACTCACTGAATGCAAAGATGAATAAATGGTCTACTAAAAATGTAAAATACATGATGAATAAAAATATTGTCACCCAGCAACCTGCCTCAGTGTTTATTTTCATGCTTTGGCATATGATTTTTCAGTCGGTTTTCAGTGACTATACAGACATATATGCAGAGCCTGACCTATTGTATTTCTTATTCTGTGCATTGAGAACTTTCCATGTGACCGCATACGGAGACATGCCAGCCTAGTGGCAAATTGCATCAGCAAGCCGTTGACCTGCTTGAATTCAAAGCCTGCCTTTGCCTTAAGCTTGAGTGATTCATACTGCTTATCCTAGTTTCTTTCCTTTTTTTGTTTTAATGTTTATTTTTGAGAGAGAGAGAGAGCAGGGAAGGGGCAGAGAGAGAGGGAGAGGCACAGAATCTGAAGCAGGCACAGAGCTGGACATGGGGATCAAACTCGCTAAGTGTGAGATCATGACCTGAGCTGAAGTCAGACATGTAACTGATTGAACCACCCAGGCACCCCAAGGTTGTTGTAATTTCTATGTCTGTTTCTTCATCTGTCAAGTATATTTCATAGATTTCTTAGGGATTAACTGTGTTGACATATGTTAAAGACAGAATTCTTCCTACCAGTGTATAATGTTGGCTGTCATTATCAGTCTACCACATTCTTTTTAAGGGCCAGATAGTATTCTGAGGAACAGATGACCATCACATATTAACTATTTCCCATACTGATGAGCGTTTCAATACTTTATAGTTTTCAATATTACAAACATGCTATGAAAACATACTTCCTAAAAGTAGAATTTCAGTGTTAAAAGATAAGCAAATTTTAAAATTTTGATAGGGCCTATCAAATTGACACTTTTTTTCAATAACTTATTTTTGAGGGACGCCTGGGTGTCTCAGTCGGTTAAGCGTGCAGCTTCGGCTCAGGTCATGATCTCATAGTTCGTGGGTTCGAGCCCCGCTTCAGGCTCTGTGCTGACAGAGCCTGGAGCCTGCTTCAGATTCTGTGTCTCCCTCTCTCTTTGATCCTCCCTGCTCATGCTGTTTCTCTCTGCCTCTCAAAAATAAATAAAACACATTAAAAAATTTTAAAAAAGGATTGTTTTAATAACTTATTTTTGAAACATAAATTCTTTCCAACATTTGAAATTCTCAATACTTACAAAATTTTCCCAATAATGCTTCATTACTTTAATTTATATTTCTTTGGTTACTAGTGAGGTTTGAGCTTTTTTTTCATATCTTCAGTGGTCATTGATGTTTTTCCCCATTTTTGGTCCATGTTTGCTTTTCTTTTTCTTTGAATGTATAGGAATTTTCTATGCAGTTGGGATGCTAAAACTTTTTCTGTTATATTGTCCTATTGTTGCAAATATCTTCTCTTTCTGTATTATTTGCTTCACAACTTTATGCTTTTTGAAAATTTTAATTACAATTTTTAAAAATTCATGACAATTATAGTATTCTTAATTTTTATGGACTTCTTAGTTTTATGATTTTCTTAGATTATGAAACATTTTTCTAATAATTTATAATTTTATATTTATATTTAGCTATAATTATAATTATTGTTAAACATCTCAGATATACAAAAAGTATAAAAATACTGTGATAAATGACTTTGCCCAGTTAAGAAAATACGTTACAATATAGTTGGAGCTCTCTATGTATCTCTCCATATTCCCTTCCCTTTTAGGAGGTTACCATCATTCTGAATTCATTGTCCATTATTCCATTGTGTGTCTTTATCATGTTATTACATATATCTGAGCCTTAAACCATATTTTAATTATGCATTTATATCTTAAACTTTATATACATTTTATTATAGTATACGTACCTTTCTGCAACTTGCCTTTTTTAGCACAATATTAGATGTTTCTGAGTTATCCGTGTTGACTTATGTCGAGATAATTTCTCATCTTCCTTGCTGTGTAGAATAGAATGTCATTGGATAAATATACTCTAATGCATTCACCCTTTTTACTCTTAAGGCTCTTAGCATTCCCAATATTTTGCTCTTACAGATTAGCTATAAATATTCTTATTTATGTCTCCTTCTGTGCATGTGGTAGAATTTCTCTAGAGTGTATTCCCAGATATTGAATGATATAGTTATAGTTTGTGCATATCTTAGGCTTTGTTGATCCTGTCTATGGTGTCTTTAGTTTATGTTTTTGTATCTACTATTTATCTCTTTCCTTACCTCTTACCTATATATATATATATATATATATATATATATATATATATATATACACACACACACACACACACATATAGTCTACATATATATACTATTATATTTAATTCTCCTTTTTATTATATCCATTTCTAAGATCATAAATAGTGTAGTACTGCTTTAGCTATATCATGTACATTTTGAGAAGCAATATCGTTATTATGTACTATTTTCTATTGTTATTATGTACTATTACATACTATTTCTATTTCTATTGTTATTATGTACTATTACATACTATTTTCTAATTTCCATTAGGTTTTCTATTTTGATCCACAAGTTACTTAGAAATATATTATTTAATTTCTAAGCTTATAGAGGGTTTTAAAAGATACTTGTTATTGGTATTTAACAAATTTCATTGTGGTTGGAATATTTTTTAAAAATATTGCAGAGACTTACTTTATTGTTTAAATGTGGGCAATGAGAGAGATTTTGATCTCTTTCTCTAATGTATGATTTGTCCATTTCTCTTTGTAGCCCTGGTAATTTTGCTTTAAGTAATGAACTAGGTGCACATAAAATAAGAGTTGTTATATTTTCCTAGTGAATTTTTCTTTTTATTTCGTAACAATTTTCTTTACTTTTAGTAATTCAATATTTGACTCAAAGACAATTTTGCTTAATATTAACATAGTAATACCAGCTTGATTTTCTTTAGTAGTTACATAATATATTGATTTTCTATCCTTTAAATTTTATGCTATTTGTGTCCTTGGGTCCAAGATGAGTAGTCTTGTGAAGAGCATTTAGTTAATTTTGTAAAATTATCTCTTACAGTCTCTGTTTTCTGATTGGTGACTTTAGTCTACTTCGATTTGTTGAAGTTACTGATTAATTTGGATTTGCTATTTATTTTGTGCTTTCAATTACTGTACATTTCCCCCATGGTTCCTCCTCATATACCTTATTTATTTAGAATTGGTCAAGTTCTTTTCAATGTTTATTTATTTTGAGAGAGAGAGAGCAAGTAGGGGAGGGGCAGAGAGAAAGAGAGAGAGAGAATGCTAAGCAGTCTCTGCGCTATCAGCACAGAGCCCTATACCAAAACCATGAGATCATGACCTGAGCCGAAATCAAGTGTTGGATGCTCAACTGACGGAGCTGCCTAGATGCCTCGGGTTTTTTTTTAAATACATTTTTGTATGCTTATAATTAAATTTTAACAGCATATAAAATCAAAAGCTAAAGCTAATCCATATCAATACTATTTCCTAACCAATATAAAATTCTTTAATACTTTATCTTCAACGATCTATCTCCTGTATTTTACAAAATTCAAGGCAGATACATTAAGTTTAGCTTATTTTTTGCCTCATGAAGGTATTCAATTAAAAATTATTATTTTAACAGTCAGAGTTTGTCCAGATTTCCCATGTTCATCATCCCGTCTTGTATCTGAGACCTTCTCCTTTAGAGAGGATCTCTATTTGAAACTCAGTTTTATACATAAAAAATATATTCGCCTCCCACCCGATGTTAAAAGATTAGCTGGATGCCAGGTTGAGAGTTGTCATCTCCAGTGATTTAGAAGATGTGTCACTACCTTCTGGCTCCTGTTTTTGACAAGCCTGTTGCCAGTCTAAGTGTTACTCCTTTTCAGGTAATTTTTCTTTTCTCTCCAGATGCCTTTCAGACATTCTGTCCTTTTTCTTTGGTGTTTGGTTGTTTCAGTACAATACCCTCGTTACAGATGTCTTTGTGCTCCCAGAACTAAGAGTTCTATCTTTCATCAGCTCTGGAAAATTCTTAATGTTTAGCTCTTCAAATATTTTTTTCTCAATTATCTATTCCTTTTTCTCTCCTCCCTTTCTCTGTATTTAAGTTAGATTTATCATAGATAGTCACCTCCAATGATCTATGTCTCTTCATTTTCATATTTTCTACCTTTCTGATTTTATCAATGACATTTTGGGTAACTTCCTTTACCTTTTTATTAGTGCACTAATTATCTCTTTTCCTTTTGCAAGTCTGCTTTTTAATGTGTACTTTCCAGTGAGTAAATTTTTTATTTCTAGAAATTATATTTAGTTCTTTAGTAAATTTGCTAATCATTTTATGTTACTTTGTTCCATTTTAGTATTTTAAAAATTATTACAATATTTCTGGGTTTTTAGAATCCTTTTTTAAGTTTATTTATTTTGAGAGAGAGAAAGCGTGAGCAGGGAAGGGGCAGATATAGAGAGAAAGAGAGAGAATCTCAAGGAGGGTCCACACCACCAGCACAGAGCCTGATGTAGGGCTTGAACCCATGAACGGTGAGGAGATGACCTGAGCTGAAACCAAGTGTCAGACGCTTTAACTGACTGAGCCACCCAGGCATTCTGAATTATTACAATATTTCAAAAATGTTTCTTTTATGTTCTGAGCCCAATAATTATATTATCTAAAGTATTTGGAGGCTAAATTCTTCTTTCCTTTTTTATGCTGGTCTTCATTAATGCCATTTGTTTTCTTGTTTGATGTGTCACATTGGTTTGTGAGCTCATTTGTGGGAATTCTTCACAGCATGGTTTAAGAGTGTGCCTCTCCAGAGAGGTACCCTAGGTAGTAACTATTTATGTTACTTTCTTATCTTAGAACACTTTTCTTCCACATAGAGCTTGGGCAGATACAAACTCTTTGTTACCACCCTTGCTGGAAAGCAGGTATTTTTCTAGTCCATCATTTCACTAAGGGGATAGCCTTGTGAGGGTGCTTTCTTTACTTGAGAAGTATCAATTCCAACCTCCCACATTGAATGCAAGGTCTTGGCTCTTGTTCTTATATGACTATTAAAGCTGAGCTTCTTGACTTGTAAATTCCTGGTTAATATGAAGTCTATCAAATATATATTTCCCCTTGCAATAATTAATTTGTGGGAAGAGATTTTGAGGCTATGCAAATACTGTTTTTCTCATTAAAATTTTACCCACTTGTTTTAACATTCATTGATGATTCGTGCCTCAATCACTTACTACTATGTTTGTAAAAATGGTAATTTTCTGTATTCCATTGTTTACTCTACATGTATTAGTTGGGCTTTCTACTGTAAGGGTGATCTTTCCCTATTCCCACATTTATTTGTCTATTTGAATTAGAATGGACCCATGGATTCTTATTTAATGGGATGGATTATAATCCATTACTATCATTATTTATTTTGATCCTCAAATTCTTCCAGATTTGTTCAGTGAGAGTTATTTCAAGCTGTGTCCTATGCCTATCATTCTTTAAGCTTTTCTTATTTTATGGCACAAAACTTACATTACAGAGTCTTCTTGTATTTTTTCTGTCCTGCTCTGAAATCAATCAGTTCTTTAAGAAATTCTGGTTTCTTTCAATAGAAAATGGTATTTAGATACCAAGACGTGGGCACTAAATGTTCTTATTGCTTCTCGGTTGTCATTGTTTCTAGGTCCTTTTATCTGAGACTATACATGGACTGCGCACGAACACACACACACACACACACACACACACACACACACCTCTGTTTATCTATCATCTGCCTTGTAGATACAACTTCTGTCTACTTTAGACTGATATCACAGGGTTCATTCTAGTCCCTCCCCTTTTCATATTTATAATCCCTTTGCAAGGGATTTGGGAAACATGGCTTCTAATATCTTAAGTATATCTGCTTATATGCTCAGTGGCTTTAGAATTTCTAATCTATACACACTGTAAAAATATCTATTAATTAGAGTTCAATATTTTCCATTAGTGCGGGTCTACAATAAAACATCTGTGTTCAAAAGGATCTTGGATTAGTTCTTTTCTTCCCTATTCATTATGGGTTTGTTATTCATTTTTAATACATCTAGGTTAATTTATGAATATGTAAGACATTACTGTGGTTCCAAGAGCAAAAAATTATACAAAAGGGTTAATAATACACAAAAGAAATACTACTTCCCTTTTTTCATCTACTTAGGTTTGTTCACCCCTTCTAAATAACCAAACTCATCAGTTTCTGATTTATCTTTTCTGTTTCTTTTTGGGGAAAAAAAACAGATTTGTAAATATTTTTATTGAGGATTTTACATGTAAGCTTTCAGCTGAATTTTGGCTTAGCATTCTTCACCATGTAGTCCTTAATGGCACTCAAGTGAGATCTATCTTCCATCCATGCATTAGAGTCGGTCCCAGAATTTAGCTATAACTAAATGTTACTAAATATCCTAAGTTCTTCATTTCTTTTCCCTGATTCCCCTTCCTCTTGCCCTTCTAAAATTAAGGATTAAATGAAGTGAATTAAATACAGGAAATGGACAATGAAAAAGTAAGAGTAATGAAAGAGTAAGAGTAATGTGTTTTGATAACTGTGAATGAACACCCAGAGGACTGGTCCTTCAGCTTTACTCCCTAAACATGATTATGGAGGGACTTTCCCTGAGCCCACCATAAGGCAGAAGCCATTTCAAGGTCTTTATTGCAGTGATCAGGACCTGGGCTAAGGCAGACACTCAGCAGTTTTGTGGCTTCCTCTTTTAGGTAGGGGATCCCGTGAGGTATGTGCAGGGACAGTGAGGATTCTGACGATACCGGCTGTGGAGGAGAATTGTCTTAAGACATAGATTGTAAACAGTGGTGAAATCCAGGCCAGAGTTAGGGCTCCCAAGAGATTGAAGAAGAGTGTTCATGGAGCCCATTGGCAACAAGAAGGCCTTCCCCACCCGAGTTTTAATGCACCACTTGCCACAGCTCCTCTTCCAAGTGTGCTAGCCCCACGATTCGCATTGAACCATGCTGCTGTTTGTTTTATTCATGGTCTACCATTTTGGGGACAAGAGTTAACATTGATAAGATACTATCAGACATATTTCACATATTTTAGAATTTTAGTTTCAAGAGCCAAGAGCCTTAACAGAGTTGCTGTGCAGTGAAATAGTTACTTGTCTTCAGCCTACTGTAAGTTTGTTCAATAATCCAAAGCAAACTCCCAAACAAAAGTGGTATTTGCCTTTGAGCATAATATTGGCATGTTTGCCTCAATGGCTATTTCTCCATTGTCCAAACAGCTTTCTTTAGTTATTTTTGGTGTTTTGCACAAGAATGCAGAGCCCAGTTGAAAAAGATTGTGAAATAGATAAGAAAAGATGCATAGAGTTTTCCGCCCCCCCCTCCACCTTAGGGATTTTTAAAGGATCTGGCCCTTTTTGTTTTCTTTTAATAAAAAAAAATTAAGCTTTTTACAATGAGAAGATAAAATTAAGGCTTTTTTTTTTCTAGGAGACAAATGAGATGAGCACAAGTTATTCTTTCAAGGATTGGCAAACTATGGCTTTCAGTCCAAGTGCATCCTCTGTTTTTTTTTTTACATAGTTTAATGTTTTATTGGAATACAGCTGTGCTCAACCTTTTACATATGGTCTATAAGCTGCTCTCCCACAAAACCAGAGTGGAGCAGATGGAACAATTAGCATATGACCTGCAAAGACTAAAATATTTTCTACCCTGTCCTTTTCATAAAATGATTGCTGTTCCCTGCTTTTCAATGTGCTGGAACAGAATTACTTGATGAACCAAGTAATTTATTGCTTTTCTGATGATGGCTGCTCTATGTGGTATTTTCAGTATGAATTGCATAGGATGGGTGCCTGGTGGCTCAGTTGGTTAAGCGTCTGACTCTTGATCTGGGCTCAGGTCATAGAGCCCTGCATTGGGCTCTGCACTGACAGGGCAGAGCTTGCTTGGGATTCTCTTTCTCTGTTTCTCTCTGCCCCTCCCCAATGCTTTCTCTCATGCATGTCCTCTTCCTCTCTCTCAAAATAAGTAAATAAACTTTAAAATAAAGAATTTCATAGGATGTGCTCTCATATATAAACCTTCCAGTAGATCCTACTTCTCCGACAATCACATTTGACTTCTTAAAATCTGAAACATGACAACTCCCAAAAATTGGTTGAGAAGACTAAATTAGTTAGCATACGTGAAGTGCCCAGAACATAGTAAGTGCTACCTTCATAAGTATTTGCTACATAAGTATTGCAATGTATAATTTGCACGAACCAGTATAATCATAGACCAATCTTTTATGTTATTAATTTAACAATAAGTGGCTAGAAGAGGTTTGGTGATTACCTTTTAGTGGTGAGCACCGAGTTAGGCATTGAGAGTTAGCTAGCGATCACCATAGGAAGGATTCCACCCTCAGCCCACTCATACAGTCTGGCAGGGACTGAGCACTCTTGGAGAAGAGTCAGTTCTGCATTATGTATCATCATTATGGTTGAACAATAGCCAGGACTCATGATTGTTCTGAAGCTATGTCATTACTAGGATCGCCTAGTTCCCATTAATAGTTTCATAGTCTCTGGGCCCACAGTCAAGAGATAATTTCGAAATGTTACCACCTTTTCCACCAGTGATTCTGGATCTTAGATCTGCTGAATCCAGAGCTATAAGTTCAGTTCAACAAGAGTGGGACTGTTGGGGATGTGAGTTTGGGTAAGGCAGGAGTCAGGAAATCAGTCACAGTGTGGGAGAATAGCTACTCTTTATTCTTAGGGATTAGAGGGGGTGGATTGGGTCCATTCATAAACTGTACATTGGAGTTAGGTTGTGGACTAGAATTCATGCATTAAAGTATTTAAAAGGGTACCTGGCCCCCAGAGCGTCCTCTGTTGATCTTCCTCTTCTTCCTCCTTTTCTTTCATTTGCTTCACTATCCTCTGACTTCTTTTCATTTTTCTCTTCATTGTTATAATTACTATTATCTAGACAGTGGAGATAATGTACCAGCAACAGCACTAAGGTGGACTAGAACATCTGCTCATAAGCATAGGGAGAACTTGAGGAAGCAACTCTGTCTATTTATGCCTGTGCCCTTGCGTGGGAGAAATGTCTTGAGAATTCATAACCATGGGCCCGTATCACATTCAAATTAAGCATTCAAATTTACACTCCTCATGTGCTCTGGGATCCTTCCACTTGAGAAATTAATGTAAAAAATTGCTCAGCGTTGGTAAAAGTAGGGTACCTGGTAGAAGCAAACACAAAATCACATTTGAGGCACATATGTGTAACTCAGACTCTAAAGATTGTCAAGATAAAGCAATGCCAAGAAAGAGCTCAGAATCCAAACTTTTGAAACCTAGAAGTAAATCATGTGCTGTGAATAATAATCAGAAGATACAAACAGGGTGGTCTCAGAATCCCATGGATTTCAATTATGGAATGATTATATACAGACTATAAAATAAACAATATTATTAAAGTCATAGAAATATACAAAATGAGATGGGAAATGGAGAGACTATGAGAAAGGAGAATATATGTATTTGAGAAAGGATAAAATAGAACATAAAGAATTTTGAAAAGGATAAATGGATAGCCACGCCCTGAGTCATGTTGTGGAAAATGTAAAACATCAGAGTCAAAGATAAGACTTCAAAAAGAGTTAGGGAGAGGGAGGGAGGCAAATCATGAGAGACTCTTGAATACTGAAAACAAACTGAGGGCTGAAGAGGGAGAGGGAAAGGGGAAGGAGGTGATGGTCATGGAGGAGGGCACTTGTGGGGAAGAGCACTGGGTGTTCTATGGAAACCAACTTGGCAATAAACTATTAAAAAAAAAAAGACAAAATCAGAATGAGGAGGGATAAAGAACTGGTTGAAACCATTCCTAAATGACAGAGAACTAGCTATGTCCTGTCGTATGTTCTTCAGGGTTGTTGGGTTTTTTTGGTATATTAAATAAAACCACTCTTTTTAAAAAAGTGATAAGTAATTTTATTAATTTATTAAGAAAAAGCTTGAGAAGTTCAAGTTCAGGTTGCTCAATAAACTGGTGACATGTGTTTGAGGAAGAAAAAAATTAATTTATTAATCTAAAAGTAAATTGAGAAATCCTGATCTGTTACAACTGTATCATAGAAAAGCTGTGATATAATTATGGCCGTTTCTCGTTACTTGCGCTAAGCATTCCGTAGCATTTCTTGGAGGTACAGGGCGAGCGAAGATAGCCTATCACACACGAGGCATTAGACACATCAGAGGTCGCTGGAGTTTGGGTAACGGGCTCAGAGAGACGTCTGAAGGTGATATAAATTGCTTTCCAGCCGGAGGTTTAAGACAATAAATAAAAAAATATTTTCTTTTAAAAAAAATTTTTTTTAGGTTTATTTATTATTGAGACAGAGAGACAGCATGAGCAGGGGAGGGACAGAGAGAGAGAGGGAGACACAGAATCTGAAGCAGGCTCCAGGCTCTGAGCTATCAGCACAGAGCCCAAGGCAGGCCAAACCACAAGATCATGACCTGAGCAGAAATCAGACGCTTGACCAACTGAGCCACCCAGGTGACCCTATAAAAACATTTTCATCAGAATACTTTTCTCTTCCCATACTGAACTTTCATTTTTTCATCTCATTTTCCTTTTTATTTGCTGAGAGCACCGTGACTTAGAATACAACACACAGGCGTCGTGGTCAAACATCTCTTGATATAAAATCTTCAGGGCGCCTGGGTGGCTCAGTTGGTTAAGTGTCTGACTTCGGCTCAGGTCATGATCTCACAATTCGTGGGTTCAAGTCCCGCATTGGGCTCTGTGCTGACAGCTAGCTCAGAGCCTGGAGCCTGTGTCTGGAGTCTGTGTCTCCCTCTCTCTGACTCCCCTGCCCGTGCTCTGTCTCTTTCAAAAATAAATAAAATTTAAAAAAGAAAAAAAAGAAAAATCCTCTCTGGCTTGTCACCTCGCTTTCCAACCTCCGGCATACAGCAGTGCCCCCTCATCTGTGGGCGATGCGTTCCAATACCCCCAGCGGGTGCTGGAAACCATGGACCTCACTCTCTACATATGATGCTTTTTCCTATCGATGCACACCTATGATAGAGTTCAATTTGTAAATTAGAGATCAACAACAATAACCATTAATAATATAGAACAAGTATAACAACATCTTGTCATAAAAGAGCTGTGAATATGGTCTCTCTCTCTCTATCAAGATTACCTTGTTGTCCTGTTCTCATGTTCCTGTAACGATGTGAGATGACCACATGCCCACGTGGTGAGCTGAAGGGAAGGGGATGGCATGTGATGAAGTGTTAGGCTACTATTGATCTTCTGATGACACCTTAGAGGGAGGATCATCTGCTCCTAGACTGTGTTGACCTCAGGGCTAAGGGAGGACCAGGGACAAGGGAGGACCAGGGACAAGGGAGGGCCACCACATTAACTTCCCCAAGCCCTGGTTTCTTCACTGGCAAAAGCAGCATAGTGGTCAAAATAGCATGCCTGGTTGTGAGGATGAAATTCTAGCTCATATATGACATGCTTGGGGACTTAAGGAATATCAGATTCGACTCCATTTTCCATTTCCTTTTTTAGAAAGTTTTATTTATTTTGAGAGAATGAGAGAGAGAGAGAAAGGGAGAGGGAGAGGAAGAGAGAGAATCCTTAACAGGCTCCAACCTGTCAGCACAGAGCCCAACTCAGGACTCAGTCCCACAAACCATGAGATCATGACCTGAGCCGAAATCAAGAGTCAGACCTTAACTGAGTCATTCAGGTGCCACCTACATTTCCTTTTTTTTAATGTCTTGATTTCTTTTTTTTTTATGGAAACTTTATATCTTTATTTTTCTAGCCACATTACAGAGACTAACCACCAGCACAAAGTTGATAGAAGTGACAATTCTGGACATCCTTGTCTAGTTCAGTCTGAAAGTCAAGGGAAAGTGTTTGATATTTCGACTTTTAATGTCTTGATTTCAAAGACAAAATAGCATGCAGAATGCAACAGAGTCTCTTACATGATCAACACCTATTGGATATTTGGATGTGGCTTGTTTGAGACTCAAGGGGAGAGTCACAATTCTGTGGAGAAGACTAAGCAAAACAGTGTTAATGAAAAGAAAGTTTTTATCACAAACAAGGCAGAAAGTTGATTTCGGCTTATTTTTCTTGGTGTGAAGCATTATAATTCATGTTTTCAGGAATTCAGAGAGACATGAGGCAGAATCAGTCACTCAGAAAATAATCATTGGACACCTGCAAAGTATGTTATATCTGTACCTAAAATGACAAGGTTTCCTGAGGGCAAGGGGACGAGCTTCTCCAGAGATAGACCTTCAGTTTTCTTTGTTCTCTCCCCCCGCTTAATACGCCATTTTAGGACTTTGACACCTTGTTCTGGGCTGTTGGCCACCAGCAACTTTTACCATTCTTAGCCTGTGAATTCCGAAAGTGGTAAGAAATCATAGTTCTTCCTTAAACAAGTTCTCAGATGTCCTCATTTTAAAAAGAACTTGTGTGTGTGTGTGTATGTCTGTGTGTGTATGCGTGTGTGTGTGTGTATGCGTGTGTGTGTGTATGTCTGTGTGTGTATGCGTGTGTGTGTGTGTGTGGTGTGTGTGTGTGTGTATTTTAATCAGGCCCCACTATGGGCACTGCTATAGATTTTGACAGTCTGTCCCCCTTAGGAACGCTTGGACTCATCTGATTGATACCTTCCTTCTTGCCTAAGGATTTGATGTTAAGCATCTTATTTCTATACCTGCAGGCCTGTTGAGCAGGTGTTTCAGCCTTGGAAATTGCAGACTGTCAGGATCTGTTCTTTATGGATGAATCAGAATTATAGAGATGATTGAGTTATTGCAGTTTTTCAGAAAAGTAACAACCAAAGTAAACACATACCCAAATCATGTCGTACTATCTACAGAGGCGAGAATAAATGAGAATGTAATACCCTGGCTTCTGAGGTTGAGCAAGTTTTATTTTTAAACCAAGATGGTGAGGCAAAATAGCCTCTCTTGAGTCAGTGTTACCCTGAAAGAAATCAGGAAATAACCAGGTAATTGTACAAATACATTTTAGAGCAAACACTACATAAAAGTATTTTAAAAGGACCATGTATTTTCACTGGAAGTAAAACTTATTTTAAGTATTTTGCATTGGAGTAAGTAAAGTTGGGAGAAGCTAGTGGGAAGAAATGGTAGGGGGCAAGTCGGGAGATAAAAATTGAGGCAAAAGTCTCAGAGATGGGACTGCTTTGCAGGGAGAGAAGGATAGTTTTATTGGGATGAAGAGTAAAATAAAATATGAACAGGTCAAGTAGATTTGAATTATGGAACGCTTTGAAGAGTACAATGAATAGTTTAGGTTTAATTTGGTAGATGAGGGAGGGAGGAAATAATCTTAAAATTTAGAATTGGAAGATACTTTGAGAGCCATTTAGTTCTATCAGTTGAGAGGTTGGTTGAGACTCCTTACTTATGCCATTGAGGGTTGACCTGCATCTGCTTCTGTTGACAGAGATCTCTGGAAGATCTCTTTCCTAAGGCAGTATCTATGGAAATCTTGACTGTTAGAAAGTTTTTTCTTTTCTTTTTTTCAAGAAGTTTATTTTTTTTTGAAGGGGAGGGGAGAGAGAGAGAGAGAGAGAGAGAGAGAGAGAGAGAGAGAGAGGGAGATGCAGTATCTGAAGTCGGTTCCAGGCTCTGAGCTGTCAGCACAGAGCCCTACACAGGGATCAAATCCACGAACCGTGAGATCATGACCTGAGCTGAAGCCAGACCCTTAACCGACTGAGCTACCTAGGAGCCCCGAAAGTTCTTTCTTGAAGTGAGTTGAAATCTGTCTCCTGTGGGCATACAGAGTGCTCCTAATCTCCCTTTTTTGTGACAGTCACTTAAGTACTTGAAGACAGCCATAGTGTTTTCTCCTGGTCCCTTAGAGCTTTTGAGCAGAGAAGAAATGTAATGAATGTAATGTTTACGGGATTGTCAGTTACTGTTAAGATTCAGGGCTCCGAATGACAGCTGAGAGGCTGCTTTGGCCGTGGTTCAGGGGTTGGGCTTTACATGCCTGCAGATTGTCGTGATATCATTCATCCCAGGTTGGATAGAGGACAAGTCAGTGTGACTTTGATTTCATGTTCTTTTTAATGGTAAGGCTTGGCAATCTTACTTTGCTCCCTTCCTCCTTCCTTCTTCCTTCCTTCCTCATTCCTCCCTTCCTTTCTTCCTTTCTTCCTTGCAAATACTTCTCTTCTGTGAAAGAAATTGCATAGCACAATAGATAAATGGTTCAGCCTTTGAGTTGGTCCTGGATTTGAATTTCAACTTTTCCAGCTGCTCAGTGTGTGGTGATGGGCAAGTTATTTGACCTTTCTAAGTTTCTAACCTTTCTTTTTCAGTGGAGTGAGAACACTTACCTTGTCATATGAATATCAGGCTTAAGTGGAAGACACATGCAAAGCATCTGATGAAAATGGTCCCTAACTGGCAGGTCTTTTTGTTATTGTAAAAAAGGAAGCAATGACAACTGTTTGCCTCAGTCACTAAATAAATAACTATAACTATATATATTTAACTGTAATAATGAAATAACTATATATCTATATCAATACCTATCTAGATCTAGATCTATCTCTCTTTATCTCTCTAGATAGATAGATAGATAGATAGATAGATAGATAGATAGATAGATTTATTCTAAAGAGTATGTTCACATGATTTGGGAGGCTACGAAGTCCCAAGCTCTGCAGTCAGCAAGCTGGAGACACAGGAGAGCTAATAGTGTAGGTTTTAGTCTGAAATCTGTCAGGTTCCAGGTCCTAGAAGAGCCAGTGTTTGAGTTTGAATCCACCGTGTTCCAGTTCACTTAGTCTTCTGTTCCACTCAGGTCTTCAGTGGATTGGGTGAGGACCACCCACACCGGGAAAGGCAAGGTACTTTACTCAGGCCACAGATTCAAACACTAATCTCCTCCTGAAACACCCTTCCAGACACACTCAGAATGACCTTCCACCAAATGTCTGGGCACCCTGTGGACCCGTAGGCTGACCCATAAAATGAACCCTTCCACTAAATAACGTATTTCTAGGAGTTCTGCAAACAAAGAATAAAGACAGAGTAAAGAAAGAGAGTGGTGGAGGGGTGCTGCTGTAGACCGGGCAGACAGCTGTCAGGGATGCTCTGGAAGGTAAGTCTCTGCTGAGACTAGATAAGGGAGTGCCAAGCTCACTCGGGTTAACGTGAGCACACACAGTGACAGGAGCCTCCTGGGGCTCACCTGCTCAAGGGACAACTTGTAACATCAATATGGCAGGTAACCAGCAACCGTCCATGTTGCCTTGAGTGAGCACACCTTCTATGGCGGTGGTGGCACGGACCACACCTTTGGAAGACCTGGCATCCAGCCCGGGCTGTGCACAAACCACCGAGTCATTCACTTATCTCTCTGAACCTCAATTTCTGTTCTGCAAAATGAGGACAACAACACCCCCAAGGATAGTGCCCGAATCAGAACGTGCCCATGTATTGAAAAGCCCTTTGGGGAACCATTGGTAAAATACTGTTAACTCTTAAAAAAAAATCTTCAGTGATGCAGCTGAGGCCAGTCTTGGAAATGAGCTCTCGGCTTGGAAATCTGAACTTAACCTCATGAGAGACTTGAGTGAAAACTTGTTCTGCGACCACAGTTTTCCTTCAGATATCTTGGGTAATGAATGGCCTAGCCACATATTTGCTAGTAGAAAAAATAATTTGAAGCCACTCAATGAATCTGACCAGTTGTGGCAAAAATCATCACGAGAATTTTTGAGTGCATAGTCAAAGAATGTGAGTAAAAGTAGTACATGCACTGCTTTTATTCAGCCTTGTCTCCAGCATTGGAAAAATCGCAAGGAAGACAGGCCCTTGGATCCCTAAGTAACCTTCCCAGAGCACCTGGGCGGAGAGACCACATTCAGGGCGGCATGGTTCAGTTTTCTAGGGCCTTAAGTGATGGGAGAAGAGGAATGCCTCTTTAACAACGTAGTTCCCATTCACGGAGGTGCTCCATGCCGAAAGCTGAGCCAGACAAGGAAGATAAAAAGATAAGATGCAAATTTCTCATCCCTTCGTGAGTTCAGTCCAATCAGGGAGGTCGAAATGGAAATGAATCCTCACAGTCTAGTACTATGAATACAGCAAACTTTGCACAGATGCAAAGGCAGTAAAGAGGGGCAGATAATGAGTCCCACCTGAGGACTGCTGGAAACGCTGCATGGAGTTGTGAGGTGTGGCCAGGGTTTGGGGGGACAAATAGGAGTTTACCTGGCAGAAAAAGGCTATTTCTGTCAAGTCTCTCTTTTCTATTTTCATTAACTATGTTGGTGAATACTTTTATCTGTAAAGGCATTGTAAATATTTCTATATAAACCATAATTAGGTCACTAATTTGAATATTATTAGGACAAAAATAATAATATGGTATGAAAGGAAGAGTTTCAATTTGTAATTTCATGTCATTTTAACCAAAGTAGTACTTCTCCCCCCCCCCCACACACACATACACGTCTCTCTTTATATCATTCTGCCTGTTTTGTTGTTGTTGTTTTATTTGGTTTTATAAGTAGGCACCACGCCCAGTGCAGAGCCTGGTGTGGGACTTGAACTCACAACCCTGAGATCAAGATCTGATCTGAGATCAAGAGTCAGACGCTTAACTGACTGAGCCACTCAGGCGCTCCCTCATTCTATTTATTTTTAAAAAGCACTTTAAACAGTCTGAATTCCTGTAATCCTGTTAGAGATTTTCCCCCTCACTGAGAATAAGAAGCTACAAGGCAAGAACCTTGTCCGTCCCTGGTTGCCCAGAACAGTGCCTGGTATATAGTAAATATTAAATAGATTTTTAGTAAGTAAACACATTTTATCCAGAAAATTAGTCTCATAATACCAAATTAATAAACAAGTTTAGAGTAGACTGACTTATACTAATTTTTTTTGTGATCCACTAAAAGCTTTTATTAAACACCCTGGGGCAGTGGTGGAGGGGGAAGGCTCAGTTCAGCAGCTTGGTTCTGGTGCAGCTGGGCTGGAGCACTGCTCTGCGGACAGGTAGGGGTGCTTGAATTAACTCAGATTTTCAACACAAAGTTTTCTCATGATGTTAAGAGCACAGTAAAAATGGTATAAAATTATTGATAAAGAGACACTTCAAATGGGCTGTTTAGGTACTAAGTGCATTTACATTTGGAAGAGAAAAAGTTTTGGGGCACCTGGGTGGCCCAGTTGGTTAAGCGTCTGAGTTCGGCTCAGGTCAGGATCTCACGGTTCGTGGATTTGAGCCCTGCATCGGGCTCTGTGCTGACTGCTTTGGATTCTGTGTCTCCCTCTCTCTCTGCCTCTCCCCAACTCATGCTCTGTCACTCTCTGTCTCAAAAATAAATAAACTATATTTAAAAAAAGGAAGAGAAAAAGTTTTAGAGGGACACTTGGAAATGCTTGCAAATGGTGCATACTAGCTGTGGATGTCACAGCACGGGCCAGGTCTGTGGGGACACTGCTCCATTTTGGAGGCTTCTCCCCCTGCGTTCCAAGTGTATATGATGTGGAGTACCTCACTGAAGTCTGTATAGCTCTGTGGTTGAATGCTTAGATTTTATAATTTTTTCATGTTTATTCATTTATTCTGAGAGAGAGAGAGGGAGAGAGAGAGAGAGAGAGAGAGAGAGAGAGAGAGAGAGAATGTGAGTGGGGGGAGCAGAGAGAGAGGGAGAGAAGAGAATCCCAAGCAGGCTTCACACTGTCAGCGCAGATCCCGATGTGAGGCTTGAACCCACAAATGGTGAGATCATGACCTGAGCTGAAACCAAGAGCTGAATGCTTAACTGACTGAGCCCCCAGGCGCCCCTAAGAGCTTAGATTTTAAAGACATGCTACCAGGGTTCAGATTCCAGGTTTGCCACCTCTTTACTCTGTGACCCCCACCCCCGAAAATCACTCAGTCCGTGTAGATCACACTTTTTGTCCGGGGGTGGGACTGTGAAGAATGGCACGTGTCTCATAGAGCTGTTGTGTGTTTGGTAAATCACTGGATGAGCATAGGGGGCTTAACGTTTAGTCTCGTGATGTACATAACTTTCAGATACAGAGTCATCATTGTCTCGTGGGCCCCTTGTCATGCACGTCCAGAGGGTGTAGGACCCGACGGGAATTGCTCCTACGGATGCCATCTGTCACATCAGTGATATGTTTGTGACCTAGCTCATATGTTGGGTGCTTTCCTTTTTTTTTTCTATGTTTATTTATTTACTGAGAGGGAGAAAGAGTGAGAGGGAGGGAGAGGCAGAGAGAGGGAGGGAGAGAGAGCACACACAAGCAGGGGAGGGGCAGAGAGAGGGAGAGAGAGAATCCCAAGCAGGCTTGGGCTCTCTGCACAGAGCCTGATGTGGGACTCCAACTCAGAAATGCGAGACCATGACCTGAACAGAAACCAAGACTCAGTCACTTAACCAACTGAGCCACCCAGGAGGCCCCGGGTACTTCCCTTTGATTGCAGTTGGCTGCTTGTTTCTGTTGGTTTGTTTTGTTTATTTCTTATACTTCCTGCATTTTCAGAATTGCATTTAGATAAAGACCATGTTAAGCCAAGAGCTGAATTAAAATACATTCAAGAAATCATTTTCCCTGCTCCTTTTCTTTAACTTTAAATACAATGTGAAGAGCAAAAATTAAAATAATTAATTACAGAATAATGTTTTAACAATAAAATGATATGTACTTATCCCTTTTAAATGCCAATGTAAGTTACATTTGACTTCAGAGTTGTACACAGTATTTACCTGGGCTCCCAGGTGTCTCTGGTTTTCTACCACTTGGTTCCTTAACACATTTTAAGATGCTTGATTTTTTTTTCTGATTGGTCTCTCTCCATTCGAGAATGATGACATGGGTCACATATTTTCCAGTGGAAGGAGATATCATTTGTCATCAGTGCTGAATCTGGGCTGTTATTTTTATTTTATTTTTTTAAAGTAGGTACTATTTTATTTCATTATTTTTTCATATAATACAATTTATTTTTTTAACATATGCAATTATTTTCCATCATTTACAATACAGTAGTTACAATGACACTCCAAACAGAAAAGCAAAGTAAAAAATCAAAACCCCAACTTCTATTTCATGTAATTAGACTTATACAGAAATTAGAAGGTTATGTAACGACTAGTTAATCACCTAATTTCACAGCTATCTGAAGTGGCGATCATTATAGAGCAGCTTATCTATGATACATTCAAGATACATGATACAATTTATTACTTGCCCATAAGCTAAAACACAGCCTGCTTAATACCTTTCCTTAAATTCCACCTCTATACTACAATATACTTGAGCTCCATGCAAAAAAGTAGCTACCTTTTATATAGGAAATGGATGATTAAGTCTTTGGTGTTGTAAAAGCAACTTCATTTAAACATAACCACCCCCACCACCAAAAAAAAGAAGAGGAAAAAAAAGTAAAGAAAATAATAAGGGAAAAACCCGACACACTTCCTAGGGGAAAAAAAAACAAAAAACCCAAAAAA